>NC_057735.1:49690302-49694012 GCF_004010195.1 Chiloscyllium plagiosum
GCCTATCACCCTCACCTTGACCTCCTTCCACCTATCGCATTTCCAAAGCCCCTCCCCCAAGTCCCTCCTCCCTACCTTTTATCTTAGCCTGCTGGGCATACCTTCCTCATTCCTGAAGAAGGGCTCATGCCCGAAACGTCGCTTCGCCTGCTCCTTGGATGCTGCCTGACCTGCTGCGCTTTTCCAGCAACACATTTTCAGCTGGGTTCAATCTGACCCCTGTGTCAATAACTGACCCCAGGATGATAAAAATCCAACCCTAAACCACAGTGAAATATTGGGCTGGAGGTCAAGCTGAAGGGGTAAATTTGAATAATGAATCAATGAACCACATCCAGTGGATAATCAAACAAAACTCAGGAGAGAAGAAACAGAAACATTCAGAGCCTGCAAGAGCAAACAATACAAGTGAGGGAAGTGAAGAGATTGTCTGCTGGTTCTTGTAGAAGAGACATGGGCTGGTTCAGCAACCAAACAGCAGTCTCCATGAATCGAACTGACAACTGTGAGTGTGAGTGAGAGACAGAACGAGAAAGAGATGAGCAGAACTGGTCGCTATGAAAGCTGGAGTGAGAGAGAGGGGAGAGGCAAAGGAATGGTTGTTGAGAGAGAGGGGGGAGAAAAAGGCCTGACCACCGTGAGAGTGAGAAAGAGAGCAAGACAGAGGTACAGAACTGATGATTGGGCGACAGGGTGTAAAATCTGTTACAAGCTGATCACTGGAGAGTGAGACAGCTTAACAGAACTGATCAGTATTAGAGTGAGAGTTAGAGAGATGGAGAGAGGCAAAGGACAGAGAGAGAGTGAGAGAGAGACAGGAGGGAGTGAAGCAGGATTGACCACAGTGAGTGTGAGAGTGAGAGAGAAACAGAATGGACCATTTAGAGAGTGTGTGTGAGACAGAGTAAGAGAATCAACAGGACTGATCACTGTGAGTGAGAGTGGGTAATGGGACAGATAGCAGGTGAAGTGAGGAAGGATAACAGGACTGATTATTGTGAGGGTGAGAGGGTAATAGTGAGACACAGTCTATTACTCACCAAAAACAGGTCCCTTATAGAAGGCATGAAAGAAGAGAGAAGTCAGAATGAACAGGAGGAACATTGAAAGCAGGGCTGCCTATCCCCTCACCAGATTGATATCCCATTACCAGGCATACCTCTGTCAGGTTACTGCTTTGGTCTGCCTTCAGGCAAGGGCCCAGCTTTGGCCTCAGAGACCGCTGGCCCTGCAGTCTACCCTTCATATCTCCCACTCTGATTGGCTGTTTAGTGACCAAGTAACTGTGCAGATGATGACATTTAGAGAAGACTTTTGATGCAATAACTTTCCAGTTGAAAGTTTGGTGTCTAAAACCAGAGTACATGGGAAAAGTGGGGAGGGGGCAGGTATGCTGGTCTGGATTGAGAACTGGTTTAGGGACAGGAAACAGTGAGGATGATGGGTCCTTTTCAATTTGCCAGGCTGGCTTGGATTACTGCAAGGATTGGGGCCTAGATATTTACAATCTCAACCAGTGATTTGGTTGTAGGGATTAAATCAGTATTTCTATATTTGTAAATGGCGCAAAACCAGGTGTGAATTTGGAGAGTCCGAGTGAGTGGTCTAGTATTTGCAGGTGGAATATAATATAGAGACATGTGAATAGAGAGTATTTCTTAAACAATGAGAGACTGGAAAGTGTCAAACTTCAAAGGGCTTTGGTCTCCTTGTTCAGGAGGCACTGAAAGTTTTTAAGAGTATTTGAATACACGGGCAAAGATGTCCTACTGCATTTGTATAGTGTCTTGCAGAGCCTCACTGAGAGCACACCTGGAGAATTGGGGCACATGGTATCAATGTAAGGGACAAGCCACTGAAAACTGAGATAAGGAGGAATTTTATCATTATGCAGATGGTGAGTCTTTGGAATTTTCTACCCCAGAGACTGTGGAGATTCAATGATTGAGCAGTTTCATGGTAATGATTAATAAACATCTACATTGCAAAAACATCGAGGGGTATGGGTATATTGCAGGAAAATAGTGTTGGAGTAAAGGATTAGCCATGATCTGGAACAGGGTTTTTGGACTGAATGGTCTGCTCCAGTTCTTATTCCCTAAGTTCATTGAGCAATTAAGACTATTCTCATATCTCATCACAAGGTCACACACACACAGTTACAAGCATTCCCCAAAGTGGAGGCAATGGGAGGCAATAGCCCAATGGTATTATCGCTGAACTGTTAATCCAGAAACCCAGATAATGTTCTGGGGACCAGGTTCAAATCCTGCCATGGCAGACGGTAGAAACTGTATTCAGTAAAGATCTCGAATTAAGAATCTAATGACCACCATGAATTGATTGTTGGAAAAACCTATCTGTTTCATTAATGTCCTTCAGGGAAGGAAACTGCCAACCTGACCTGGTCTGGCCTACAGATGACTCCAGACCCACAGCAATGTGGTTCACTCTTAATTACCTTATGGGCAATAAATGCTGCCTCCTCATCCCATGAATGAATAAAGAAAAAACATCCCTATGGTAACCAACTTTCCCTCAGTAATCCCAAAGTAACCAGCACTCCCACAGTAATCAGTATACCACCAGTAATCCCACAGGAACCAGCATTCCCAAAGTAATCCCATTATAAATAGCATTCTCACGGTAATCCCATGGTAAGAAGAATTCCTGCAGTACACCCATGATCACTGGCATTCCCACTGTAACCAATATTCCCATAGTAAATTTACAGAAACCAGCATTCCAGTAATAATCCCATTGTAACTAGCGTTCCCACAGTAAACCTATAGTAACCAGTACTCCCAAAGTAACCAGCATTCCCATGGTAACCAACATTCCCACAGTAATCCCGTGGTGAAAACTAAAAAAAACTGAATCTAAAAACCCTTTTGCAATCTTCCTTTATATTACTAGCTAGCTTACCCACATGTTTCATCTTCTCACCTCCTGTTTTTTCAGTTATCATCTGCTGTATTTAAAGTCTTCCCGATTCTCTGACTTCCTGGAGAGAGGAAGGTTTGCAGATACTTGAAGCAAGAGTCAATAGTTGTGAAGCTGGAAAAGCACAGCAGGTCTCACAGCGTCTGAGGAGCAGGAGGGGTGATGTGTTAGACCTGCTGTGCTTTGCCAGCTTCATATCTCTTGTCTCTGGCTTCCTACCAGTCTTCACCACAGCATATGTTTTTTCTTTTGCTTTTTTGTGGTCCCTGACTTAGAGTTATAGAGATGTACAGCACGGAAACAGACCCTTCGGTCCAACCTGTCCATGCTATCCAGATATCCCAACTTAATCTAGTCCCACCTGCCAGCACCCCACCCATAACCCTCCAAACCCTTCCTATTCACATATCCATCCAGATGCCTTTTAAATGTTGCAATTGTACCAGCTTCCAACACTTCCTCTGGCAGCTCACTCCATACATGTACCACCCTCTGCATGAAAAAGTTGCCCCTGAGGTCTCTTTTATATCCTTTCCCTCTCACCCTTAACCTATGCCCTCTAGTTCTGGACTCCCCGATCCCAGGGAAAAGACTTTGTCTATTTCTCCTATCCATGCCCCTCATAATTTTACAAACCTCACTAAGGTCACCCCTCAGCCTCCGACACTCCAGGGAAAACAGCCCTAGTTTGTTCAGCCTCTCCCTATAGCTCAAATCCTCCAACCCTGGCATTATCCTTGTAAATCTTTTCTGAACCCTTTCAAGTT
>NC_057735.1:49694575-49715772 GCF_004010195.1 Chiloscyllium plagiosum
TGTACATCCTGTCCCTCAGGATTCCCTCCAACAACTTGCCCACCACCAAGGTCTATAGTTCCCTGGCTTGTCTTTACCGCCCTTCTTAAACAGTGGCACCACGTTTGCCAACCTCCAGTCTTCCAGCACCTCACCTGTGACTATCGCTGATACAAATATCTCAGCAAGAGGCCCAGCAATCACTTCTCTAGCTTCCCACAGAGTTCTCAGGTACACCTGATCAGGTCCTGGGGATTTATCCACCTTTACACGTTTCAAGATATCCAGCACTTCCTCCTCTGTAATCTGGACATTTTGCAAGGTGTCACCATCTATTTCCCTCCAGTCCATATCTTCCATTTCCTTTTCCACAGTAAATACTGATGCAAAATATTCATTTAGTATCTCCCCCATTTTCTGTGGCTCCACACAAGCCACATTGGAGGAGAGGATGTTCAGTTGCACAGTGAATTATGGAAAAAGTTAAAGTTGGGGAGGGCTCAGCAGAGGAAATTAAATTTCCAGAACAAGTAATAGGACAGAGAGTATGGAAAGGCTCAGAAATCTAAATTCAGGCCCAGCAGATATGGAGACAATTATGAGAAGGGAGACAGTTAATCAGGACTGAGGGGTTTGTACTGAAATGCAAGAAATGAGGTAAATAAGCCTGTAATTGGCAGGTACGATGATGTGAGTATCACAGAGACAGGGCTGCAAGGGGAATAGGGCTGAGAACTGAATATCCAAGGACTCACATCCTATCGAGAGGACAGGTAGATGGGCAGAGGACGCATGGTTGGATTGTTCTTAAGAAATGGAATTAAATCATTAGCAAGAAGTGATACAGAGTTGAAAGACATGTGTACAGAGAGTTGAGAAGCCACAAAGGAGAAACGACCCTGATGGGAGTTATGCTCAGGCCTTCCAGTAGTGGTCAGGATGTGGGGGAGAAATTAAATCAGGAGATTTCATTGCATGCCTACAGTGTGGAAGCAGGTCTTTCAGCCCATCAAGTCCATGCTGCAGATTGAGGGGGAGAAGACTGAATCAGCTATAATGGTATTACAATGGAGTGAAGAGACATGAGGGAGCAGCCGGCTAGAGTTGATCAGAAGTGGAGCCTAGAAGGATAAATGGTAGAGCAGCATTGGCAGGAGTTTGTGGGGGAAATTTCCCTTATTCATAGTCACATCCTGATGACTGACCAAATTCAAGATACTTAATGCATCCTGAAACCCAGTGTCCAGGTAACTCTCCCCCTCCCTGATGTGTTTGACACTCAGACTTCAGCTCATCAATCTGAGCCAGAGTTCTCGAGCAACCAACACTTGCTACAGATGTAGTGACTATGAACCAAAATGGAGTCCATGAACTCCCACAATATACAGTTACAACTCATCACTTGGTCCAACATCTCTATTTTAAGTAATTAATTCTTAATTTGATGTTTGAATATTCCTTCTGGTCTTTTAGTTTGTACGCTGTATATAGAACATAGAACAATACAGCACAGAACAGGCCCTTCGGCCGGTCCAGCATCTCTATTTTAAGTAATTAATTCTTAATTTGATGTTTGAATATTCCTTCTGGTCTTTTAGTTTGTACGCTGTATATATTTCTCCTGTTTACCGTAACCTGTCAATTACCTACCAATGAACTTTTGGTTTTCCTGTAATGTCACTTCTATTGTGCTGGGCCTCAGTGATGGACTTCAATTGATCCTTTGAAAACACCTTACAAACTATGAAGTGAAAAAGTACCTCTTCCCTTCTGCACCGAATTCCCACACTGCCTCCAAATTTCCTGAACTATATATTCACTCAGGCTGTATCTCACTCCAAATGTGAGCTCTCCTTCCTAACTGTGTTTAGTTTACTAATCTAAACTTCAGGAATCTGCATTCCCACAGTAATCCTACAGTCATACCATGGTTACCAGCATTCCCACAATAATCCTACAGAACCCAGCATTCATGCAGTAATCCAATGGTAACCAACATTCCCCACAGTAATCCTACAGGAATGAGCATTCCCACAGGAATCCCACAGGAACCAGCATTCCCACAGGAACCAGCATTCCCACAGGAATCCCACAGGAACCAGCATTCCCACAGGAATTCCACTGGAACCATCATTCCCACCATAATTCCAAAGTAACTACCATTTTCATGAGCTGCCAGAAGGGTTTAGAAGGATATGAGCCAAATGCCGACAAATGAGGCGAGATTATATTAGGATAATTGGATGGCATGGATGAGTAGGACCGAAGGGTCTGTTTCCATGTTGTACAATTCTATGGTTAATAATCCTATAATATCCTACATTTTCACAGTAATCCCATAGTGAACAGCATTCCTGCAGTAATCCCATGGTCACTAGCATTCCCGTGATAGTCAGAATTATAATCTATGAGCCTGAAATTTGATTATTTGCTTCAATCGGCCACATACGTACTTTAGCTTTGAAAGCACAAAGTTTAAAAACCATTTCCAATGCGAATAGCCCAGTGAAAACTACATTCAGCGTGTCCGACAACTGGTTCATCTCCTCTGATTGCTCATAGTGCTGTGGAAAGAGACAGACAGGTCAGGATCCAAGCAGGTATCGCAAGTTACAACAGTGAACATGCCCCTTCAATCCAAGCTGAACCCTCATCCCAACCTGAAACTCCCAATCAGTCCCATATTGTGACCTAAGACCCTCATCCTAAACCTGACTCTCACCCCACACTGACCTCTGACACTCTGCCAACCATGGCTTCCATCAAAACCCTGACTCTTTCACCTCAAACCTCATACCAAGCCCGAACACTAACCTCTATCCAACCCTCACCCTGATCTCTAACCCTTACCCAAAACCTAAACCCCAAACCAAATACACAGAAAATATTCTGATAAAAGGCCAAATTATTATTTAAATGGGAAGCAGATTCAAAGTGCATCAGTGCAGAGGGATCTGGGTGTCTTTGTGCATGAATTACAGAAAATGGGTATGCAGGTGCAGCATATAATAAGAAAGACAAATGGAACACTGCTATTTCTTGTAAAAGGAGTGTTCTTACAACTATATATGACATTGGTGAGACCACATCTGGAATACGGTGTCCAATTTTAGTTTGCTTACTTGAAGGAGGATGTGGTGGCACTGGAGATAGTTCAGAGGAGGGTCCTAAACTTAATTCCAGGGATGAAAGGGCTGTCATACAAGGTGCAGTTGAATACCTTGGCCTTGTACTCACTGGGGTTCAGACAAATGAGGGGGGAATCTGATTGAGGCATATAAAATGCTGAAGGGGATTGATAAGATGGAGGTTGAACAGATGTTTTCCCTTCAGGGAGGGTCTCAAACAAGAGATCATAGCGGCGGCACAGTGACTCAGTGGTTAGCACTGCTGCCTCACAGCACCAGGGACTCTCTGTGTGGAGTTTGCACATTCTCCCCCGTGTCTGTGCGGGTTTCCTCCAGATGCTTCAGTTTCCTCCCACAGTCCAAAGATGTGCTGGTCAGGGTGAATTGCCTGTGCTAAATTGTCCATAGTGTTCAGGGATGTGTGAGTTGGGTGCATTAGTCAGGAATTGGTGTGGACTTGTTGGGCTGAATGGCCTGTTTCCACACTGTAGGAAACCTATGTAATACAGAATGAGAAGAGGTAGGTGCAAAACAGAAATGAGGAAAAACGATTTCTTTCAGAAGTTGTGAATCTGTGGAACTCACTGTCCAGAGTGTATTGGAGGCAGAATCAATCAGTAGATTCAAAAAAGAAAATAGATTCAAAAAAGAAATTGAAAAGCAGAATAAATGGGTGTGGGGCTCAGGCAGGAGAGTTTACTTCAGACCCAGGATAAAATCAGCTGTGATCATGTTAAATGCCAGAGGGTGCTTGAAGGGTTTGACTGCTTACTCCTGTTCCTAATTCCTATATTTACCCAGGGAATATAAGACAGGTTAACATCTGGATTAATCAGCTCATGTCATTGGACAGAGCAGAACAACCAGCCTCTTTCCTGATGAAGCGCTCTTACCCGAAGCGTCGATTCTTCTGCTCCTCAGATGCTGCCTGCCCCGCTGTGCTTTTCCAGCACCACACTCTCAGCTCTGAAATCATTGCCCCCTATCCTCCCACCAAAATCATCCTATGATCTGTGGTTTGTTCACTTCACTCAGCTCACCCTGCACCCAGGCACCTCCTCATCCCCTCACTCATTTCCTCACCCCTGCATTGTTCATTCAATGTCCTGAGGTATTTGAAACCATATCTGTAAGTGACAGCTACATTCATGAGATCAGTGGATATGACCTCTCTTTTCTCAGCTCTCATATGATCATTGGATTTCTTCTGGAGAGATGTTATTGGTTTATTTCTGTTTCAGTTAAGATTGTTGACACCACTGAGAATGGGGAGTGTTGCTAGATTAATGAAAACTTAGTTGACTTCAAGATCCTGAGAGAAACGCCCTCCCCACACTCACTCCCTCTGTTCCCAATATTTATTGCCCTGTGTTCCCAAATCCTGCTCCCTCTCTGGCCCAAACCCACCCATTCCACTCTCCCAACCCAGTAACCAATCTCCCCTGCAAACACATGTCCATACAAAGTACATATAATATATCCATCAATGTGAATAAGCATCACTCACCTGCATCGCGAGACAAACGGTATTGAGGAGGATGAGGGCAAACATGAGGTATTCAAAGTATGAGGAGGTCACCACATACCACACCTTGTACTGGTATTTGTTCTTGGGAATGTATCTCATGAGGGGTCGTGCCTTCAGGGCATACTGGACACACTGACGCTGCACAGGGAGACAGAAAATAAATTAGCAACACGTCACAGAAAAATACACAGCCTGTGGGAATGAGAGCCAATAGCCAACAAAAACAAAGGCAGACAAAGGATGTGGGTGGGGATTATTACTGTGGTAGGGATTATTCCTTGGATACAGGTTGTGGATGGGATTATTATTAGGTACAGTGTGTGGGTGAGATTTGTTAATGGTACGGGGATTATCACTTGAGGCAAGGTATGGTGGGGATTACTACGGCTGCACAAGGTGTGGGTGAGAATGATCACTGGGGTATGCGTTGTGATTAAGGATTGTTATTGGAGTACGGGGTGTGGGTTCGGATTGTGACTGGACTATGGGGACTCAGAGGGAATTGCTAATGGCACACAGAGTGTGATTGGGGAATATTACTGTGATACAAGGTATGGGTGGGATATATTACTGGGTACCCCTAGTATGGCTGGAGCATGTCACTGGCATATAGAGTGTTAGTGGGGTAGATTACTGGTGTATGGGTGTGGGAGGGGTGTATTGCTCGGGTAAGATGTGTAGGTGGGATTTGTCACTCAGGTCCAATATGAGGGATTATTACTGCTGTATGGGGCTTTGGTGCACCTTGTTATTGGGGTGTAGGTGGGGATTATTACTGGGTATAGAGGGTGGGTTGGGATAGTTCCCTGGGTGTAAGGTGTGGGTGAGGATCATTTCTCAGGAATAAGGTGTGGGGGCAGTTTGTTACTCGGGTAAAGAGCGTGGACAAGGGTTATTGCTTGGGTAGGAGGTGTGAATGAGAAATGTTACTCGGATGCACTGTGGCTGAGAAATGTTGCTTCAATTCGAGTTGTGGGCAAGCATTATTACGCGGGTCTGGGATATAAATGAGAATTTCTACCCTGGTATGAGGTGTGGACAACTAATGCTATTCAGGTACAGCATATGGACGAGGATTGTTACTTTTTAGCAAGTATGGGTGAGGAATTTTACTTGGGTCCAGGTGCAGTGAGGTTTGCTAGCAGAGCATGAGGTGTACCCAACGAATGCTAATTGCGTACGAGCTGTTGAAGATTTTTACTTAGGCTCTCTCGGTGGGAGAACATTTTGTTGATAGTGATCACAACTCCCTGACCTTTACTATAGCCATGGTGAAGTTTAGGAGCAGATAGTATGGGAAAGTATTTAATTGGGGGAGGGGAAATTCCAATGCCATTAGGCAGGAACTGTGGAGCATAAACTGGGAGCAGATATTCTCAGGGAAATGCACAACAGAAATGTGGAGGTTGTTCAGGGAGCACTTGCTGATAGTGCTGGACAGGTTTGTCCCCCTGGGGCAAGGAAGGGATGGTAGCGTGAAGGAACCTTGGATGACAAGGGATGTGGAACATTTTGTCAACAGGAAGCAGGAAGCTTATTTAAGGTTGAGGAAGCAAAGATCAGACAGGGCTCTAGAGAGTTACAAGATAGTAGCCAGAAAGGAACTGAAGAATGAACTTAGATCTAGAAGGGAGCATGGAAAAGCCTTGGGGGATAGGATTAAGGAAAACTCCAAGGTGTTACTCAGATACGGGCTATGAATGAGAATTGTTAATCAAGCATGGGGTGAGGACAAGGATTGTTAATTGGGCACGGGCTGTGAATGATGATTGTTACTCGGATACAGGCTATGGTTGAGGATTGTTACTCGGGTACGAGCCGAGGGCGAGGATCGTTACCTGGTTTTTGTCGAGCTCACAGTTCTTGTATTCAGCCTCTCCCTGTTCCTGGAACGTTACAATAACAAACCCCACAAAGATATTCATCATGAAGAAAGCAATGAGAATGATGTAGATGATGAAGAATATTGAAATGCCAACTCGGTAGTTGTAGATAGGGCCCATGTCTTCAGTGTGAGAGTCAATGGCTTTGTACAATAACCTGATGGCAGAGACAACAGTTACCTCTAGTCTGGGTATTTAGTCAGCGCCCTGTGTAATCCCCACCTCCACTCGCTTTGTTAGATCAATCCCATACCAAATCTTGATTGCAACTTGACAAGAGGAAAGTAAATAAGGGGAACCAGGGAAATCCTTCAGTTGAGATACTCACCCTAGCCCTAATAAGTGCTCAAAGTATTCAAGCCCAAGTACAAGTGGAAGCACAGCTTAAAATACACTCATAATCAGTCCCCTGGGTACTCAATGAAACAAGTGGTTTTGACAGAAATTCTGAGTGCTCCTCCAAAATGCAAACAATTATTAAGAATCTCGAGTACCCCTCCCTCAGTACTCATCGGGCCCTTCCCTCTGTAGATGGGGAGGTGGTGGTGGCGTAGTGGTAATGATTAGTAGTCCAGAACCCCAGTTAATGATCTTGAGACACAGGTTCAAATCTGATCGTAGCAGATGGTAAAATTAGATGTAAATAAAAAATATCTGCAATAAAAAACTTGCCCAATGGCAACCACGTAAATATTATTGATTGTCGTAAAAGCCCCCTGATTCACAACGGTATTTCAGGGAAGAAAACTGCCATTTTTGCCTGGTCTGGCCTATGCATGACTCGAGACCCACAGCAGTGTGGCTGGCTCTGAACTGCCACCCAGTCATAAATGCTGGTCAGTGTGCCCCCATCTCATGATCTGGAGAAGCCGGTGTTGGACTGGGGTACACTAAGTTAAAAGTCACACAACACTAGGTTATAGTCCAACAGGTTTATTTGGAAGCACTAGCTTTCGGAGCGCTGCTCCTTCATCAGGTGGTTGTATAGCATAAGATCATAAGACACAGAATTTATAGCAAAAGTTTACAGTGTGATGTAACTGAAATTATGTATTGAAACAGACCTGGATTGTTTGTTAAGTCTCTTATCTTTTAGAATGAACATGCTGGTTTCAGTTCTTTCACATGTAAATTGCAGAACCTTTTTGAAGTTATATTCTCAAGTGAACTTTAACAATTGGTGTCATGTTGGCCCAGATAATGATTGAAGATGTGAGGTGTCCTGTGTGAGGCTGTCTGTGCCACAATGTTCAACTGATTCTAATCTAAAAAATAGATTTACAGAATCTTACATGGATTCATGCAGTTTTTGAGCAAAATAAAATGAACTCTGCAAGTACAAATTCACCCCACAAACTGATATATGTGGGTGGGTGTGGTGGTGGGGGGGGCTATGAGTGTGAGTGTGTGTATGTATGTGAGTGTGAGTGTAAAGGGGTATAAGTCAGTGAGAGGGTGCATGCGTGCATGTGAGTGTGTGTGTAAACGTATGAGAGAGAGCTTGTGTATGAGAGAGGGTCTGCATGAGTGTATGAGTTTATAGGCCTGTGTGTGTGTCTGTAGAAGTGCCTGTGTGTCGGAATGTGTGTGTGAAGGAGTGTCTGTATGTCTGTTTGCGTGTCTGTGAGTCTGCATCTGTCTGTGAGTGTGTGCGTGTGTGTGTATAGTGCAGTGGAGTCACCTATAGTATGACATGAACCCAAGCTCAAAGGCATGTAGAAGGTATTTTGAAACCCATTATACAGGGGACCCCCAGCTTCTGTCGCGACACTACAGATTTCTTAACACCCACAGACCAGTCGAACCGGGAACATTCCTCGTCACAGTGGACGTTTCCGCACTCTACACCAGCATCCCCCACAATGATGGCATCGCAGCAACAGCCTCAGTACTCAACACCAACAACTGCCAATCTCCGAACACCACCCTACAACTCATCCGCTTTATCCTCGATCACAACGTCTTCACCTTTGACAACCAGTTCTTCATCCAGACACACGGAACAGCCATGGGGACCACATTTGCGTCCCAATATGCCAACATCTTCATGCACAGGTTCAAACAAGACTTCTTCTCTACGCAGGATCTCCAACCAACATTGTACACCAGGTATATTGACGACATTTTCCTCCTCTGCACCCATGGCGAGGAGTCACCGAAAAAACTACAAAGTGATATCAACGAGTTTCATCCCATCATCAAACTCACCATAGACTACTCTCGTCTATCTGTCTCATTCTTGGGCACATGCGTCTCGATTAAGGATGGGTATCTCAGCACCACACTCTACCACAAACCCACGGATAACCTCACAATGCTACACTTCTCCAGCTTCCACCTAAAATATATTAAAACAGCCATCCCTAACGGACAAGCCCTACGCATACACAGGATCTGCTCAGGTGAGGAGGAACGTGACGGACACCTGGAAGTACTCAGGGATGCCCTCACAAGAACTGGGTACGATGCCCAACTCATCGACCGCCAGTTCCGACGTGCCACAACAAGGAACCATAACGACCTCCTCAGGAGACAGACACGTGCTGCAACTGACAGGGTACCCTTCGTTGTCCAGTACTTCCCAGGAGCCAAAAAACTACACCTTGTTCTTCACGGCCTGCAACACATTATCATTGAGGATGAGCACCTCACCAAGACCTTCCCCACACCTTCACTTCTCACCTTTAAACAACCACCAAATCTCAAACAGATCATTGTTCTTAGTAAACTCCCTGGTTTCAGGACAACAGCATACACCCCTGTCACCATCGATGCTGTGACACAGATACCACCATTATCTGTGGAGACGCCTCCCAACATGTACATAGCAGGTACTCATGCGACTAAGCCAACGTTGTCGATCTCATACACTGCAGGCAAGGAGGCCCTGAGACAATGGCACATTGGCGAGACCGAGCAGAGGCTACGACAACGGATGAATAGACACCGCACAACAATCAACAGACTGGAGGGTTCCCTCCCAGTCAAAGAACACTTCAGCGGTCTGGGACATTTGACCTCGGACCTTTGGGTGACCGTCCTCCAAGGCAGACTTTGGGACAGACAACAATGCAAAGTGGCCAAGCAGAGGCTGATAGCTAAGTTCAGTACCCATGGGGATGGCCTCAACTGGGACCTTGGGTTCATGTCACACTATAGGTGACCCCACCGCACTAGACACACACACACACACACACACAGACACAGACACACACACACAGACACACAGACATAGACACACAGACACGCACACACACAAACATAGACACACACATACACACTCCTACAGACATACACACACTCACGCAGACTGTCTCTCATACACAGGCCCTTTCTCATACACTCACACATACACTCTCAAACTCTCACACACCCTCTCACAGACTTATATCCCTTTACACTCATACTCACATACATACACACATTCTCTCACAGACACCCATAAGCCCCCCCAAACACACACTCACATGCACACATACACATATGAGTTTATGGGGTGAATTATACTTGCAGAATTACGTTCTATTTTGCTCAAAAACTGCATGAATCCATGTAAGATTCTGTAAATACCTTTTTTAGAAATAGAATCCGCCTCACACAGGGCACCTCACACCTTCAATACATTATCTGGGCCAACATGACACCAATTGTTAAATTCACTTGAGAATATAACTTTAAAAAAGTTTTGCGATTTAGGTATGAAAGAACTGAAACCAGCATGTTCATTCTAAAAGATGAGAGACTTAACAAACAATCCAGGTCTTTTTCAATATATAATTTCAGTTACATCACACTGTAAACTTTTGCTATAAATTCTGTGTGCTATGATGTTATGCTCCATAACCACTTGATGAAGGAGCAGCGCTCTGAAAACTAGTGCTTCCAAATAAATCTGTTGGACTATAACCTGGTGATGTGTGATTTTTAACTTCCCACATCTCATGAATGTATAAAAATACTCACTCGATCCCTTCCCCAGGACCACTATCCCTGCCCTCAGTACACAGCCCTTCCCTCAGTACACACTCAGCCCTACCCTCAGGTCCAACCAGAGCCCACTCTTGGTACTCACTGGGGCCACCCCTCGAAGGTGGAAACTGTGAAGAGAGCCATCATCGCCAACAGCACATTGTCAAAATTGAAGTCGCTATTAACCCACATTCGCTCCTGGACTGACAGCTGATCTGGTTCAGTATAGACAATGAACTGGCCTCTGAGAGAGAGAAGGAGAAAGGAGGGAACAGGAAAGAGGGTGGGGAGGGATAGAAAATAGAGAGAGGGGTAAGAGGTTCGCGAGAGTGGAGTGAGGCGATGGAAGATGAAGAGAGTGAAAGAGGTAGAAAGGAGGCAGAGGGTCAGTGGGAGAGATTGAAGGGGGAGACACAATGGAGAGGAGAGGGAGTAGGAAGAAAGGGAAATAGGGGAACATAATGGGAAGGAGTGTGGGGTGGTGGAGTGGAGTGGAGAGACAGGAGGGATGAAAGTAAGTGAGAGGAGGCAGAAATACAAGAGGGAGAGAAGGAGGGAGAGGCATATGTGGAGAAAGGGGGCAGAGACAGAGGACCAGGAATGGGTGAGAGTGAGAAAAAGAGCACAAGGAGGTGGGAAGTAGAGTGGGGAGAAAGGATGAGAAAGACAAAGGGATGGGAGAGAAAGTGAGAATGAGAGAGAGGGAGGAGAGGAAGAAAGACATAATGACTGCAGTTTTCAACAGATTTTCAAATTTGGTAGAATAAGTTGAGAAGGATGTTGCATGGTAAACAGAAATCTTGGTTTTATCACTGAGACACTAAATACAACAAGAAAATTATGCTGAAACCTTAAAGAAGAACTGATCAACCCCAACAATCATATCAGTTTCAATTCTATGCATCACTTTAGGAAGGACATCAAGGCCAGAGAAAGTGTAGAGCAGAGTTTTACTGGAATGATTCCAAGATGATGGACAGACTGCAGAAGCTGAGACTGTTATAGAGGTTTAAGAGCTTTTTTAACAGATGTTCCAAATGATGACAGATTTTGATCAGATAGATGTAGTTAATGTAAGGAGTCTGACAAACAATGCAGTTGAGTTGAGGTACAAATTAAAACATAGGGCCGTGATGTCAACACTGACACTGAGACACGGGTGAGAGAAGGGCAGGTTTGAGCAGTCCAATATCCCAGGATACAGGATAAAAGATGTCACAATTTTAATCACGGAATCTATTACAGCAGTTAGGAGGGATGAGGCATATGAATAGAACTTAAAAACCAGAGCGCAGCAATCACATTGCTGGGAGTTACTGTAAGCCCCCGACAGTCTGAGAGAAGAGCAGATAGTTAGGCAAGTTTCAGGGAAGCGTAAAAGTAATAGGGTGGCAATATCAGGAGATTTCAACTTCCCCAAAATTAACTGGGGTAATCAGAGCGTGAAAGGCTTGGAGGGAGCAGAATTCTTCAAATGCATCCAGGACAGCTTTTTAAGCCAGTACACAGAAGACCCTATAAGAGAGGGGACAGTCTAGACTTCACTTTAGGTCACAAAGTTTGTCAAGTGGTTGAAGTGCCACTGAGGTACAGCAGGCAGCGATTATAACTCTGTTATATTCAAGATTGTTATGGAAAAAGACAAAAATGGGCCTGAAATCAATGTTCTCAACTGAGGAAGGCTGATTTCAATAAGATCAGATATCGTTTATCCGGTGTGCAGTGGGAACAGATATTTTCAGGTAAATCTGTTTCAGGACAATTGGATACATTCAAGAAAGAAATATGGAGAGTACAGGGTCAACATGTAAAAGTCCTGTGAATCTGGATATTGAAGGATAAATAGCATTGGAATAAGAGAAAAAGGGAGGCTCAAAACAGAAGTCCTACAGGAGTATGGAATATGCAACAGGGAACTTAAAAAGGAAAGGAGAGCTCAAAGAGGATATGAAAGGATACTAGTAGGTAAAATAGAGAAAAATCCAAAGTTGCCTCATACATCCATTAAAGATAAAGGATAATGACGAATGAGTAATTTATGTATGGAGCCAGGTAGGATTCAAAATGAACACTTTGTGTTGGTGTTTACTGGTGGGAGGGACCATATACCTAGAGAAATCAGTAAGAACAACTGTGAGCTGAAAATGTGTTGCTGGAAAAGCGCAGCAGGTCAGGCAGCATCCAAGGAGCAGGAGAATCGACGTTTCGGGCATAAGCCCTTCTTCAGGATTCCTGAAGAAGGGCCTATGCCCGAAACATCGATTCTCCTGTTCCTTGGATGCTGCCTGACCTGCTGCGCTTTTCCAGCAACACATTTTCAGCTCTGATCTCCAGCATCTGCGGTCCTCACTTTCTCCTCGAAGAACGACTGTGATACAATTTTAAATTAGGTTCTGAGTAGTCTGGCAGATTTAAAAGCAGATATATCTCCAACGCCAAATGAAATGTATCCCATTTGAGTGAGGAAAGGAATAAAATAGCAGGAATGCTTACAAAAAATTTCAATTCCTCTCTGGCCACAAGAGAGGCTCCATAGGACTGGAGGACAATCAGTGTGGCACCATTATTCTGGAAAGAAGCAAGGGATAAACCATGAAACTACAGGCTAGTTCGTTTAATCTCGGCGGTGGAGAAATGATTGGAAGCAATTCTGAGGGACAAAATTAATTTGCATAGGAGAGGCAGGGTTCAATCAAGAACAGGCAGCATGGTCTTGTTAAGGGGAGACCATGTCTGACCAACTTGAATGAGTTTTCTGAAGAGGTGACCAGGTGTGTAGATGAGGGCAATGCTTTTGATGTGTTTAGTCCTCACTTTCTCCTCATGCTTTTGATTTGGTCGACTAGGACTTCAGCAAGACTCCTGGTAAGTTCCTACCATGGGAGATTGATAGCAAAGCTAGGAGTCAATGGGATCCAAGAAAATTTGGCAAGTTGGATTCACAATTGGCTGAGTGGGTTGGAAGCAGAGGGTAATGTCTGCGTGGGTTTCCTCCCGGTGCTCCTGCTTCCTCCCACAATCCAAAGATGTGCAAGTTCGGTGAACTGGCCACATTAACTTACCCATAGTGATCAGGGATGTGCAGGTTAAGTGCATTAGTTAGGGGTAAATGTAGAGTAATAGGGTAGGGGTATAGGTCTGGGTGGGTTACTCTTTGGAGGCTGAGCTTGCTGGGCCGAATGGCCTGTTTCCACACTGTAGGGATTCTATGAAATTGAATTCAACCCGAATATCCAGCTAAGTGTGAGGTGATGCACTTGAGCGGGACAAACAAGACAGGGGAATACATGATGAACGTAGGGCCCGGGGAAGCATCAAGGATCAGAAGGACCATGGTGTGCATATATATACCAGACACTTAAGATATCAGGACAGGTGGATAAAATGGTTAAGAAGGCACAAGATGTAAAAGCAGGGAGGTTATACTAGAACTGTATAATATGTTGGTTAGGCCTCAGCTCGAGCATGTGTGCAGTTCTGAAATCCACAAGGTGCAGAGGAGATTTACCAGGATGTTGCCATGGTGGGAGAATTTCAGACATGAAGAGAGATTTGACAGACTAGGGTAGTTTTCCTTCGAACAGTGGAGATTGACAGGGGACATGATTAAGATGTATAAAGTTATGAGGACAGAGATAGGATAGACAGCAACAAACTTACCCCCTTGATGGAGGGATCAACGACCAGGAACATCAATTTAAGGTCAGGGCAGGAGATTTGGAGGGGCTGTGAGGAAAGGTTTTTCACCCAGAGGGTGGTCGGGTTCTAGAGCCCACTGCTTGTAAAGGTGGTAGAGGCAGAAACCTTTAGAACATTTAAGAATTATTTAGATGCCCACTTGTGATTCTGTATACAACGCCAAGAGCTGGGAAATGCAATTTGATGAAGGGCTTTTGTCCGAAACATCGATTTTACTGCTCCTCGGATACTGCCTGAACTGCTGTGCTCTTCCAGCACCACTAATCCAGAATCTGGTTTCCAGCATCTGCAGTCATTGTTTTTACCGAATTAGAATAATTAGGCTGTTGTTTTTGACAAAAGCAGATATGATGGGCTGAAGGGCCTTTTTTTGTGCTGTAGGTCTCTATGATAAGGAGGAAGCATTTGAAAATATAAGGAACAATAACAGACAACACAGGTTAAGTAGAAAAATTAGCAGAGATGAATTGACAAATTTTTTTAGTGATTTGAGATGTTATATTTTTTGGATCCTACAAATTCAAAATAATCACCCTTTTCGATTCAGAGGACCATCTTCACTCCTTATATTCCTTGCTGCTCCCTGTGCCTGGTGCCTGAGACACTGGAGCAGTAAATGTGGCACCCTGGCAGTACAGTCATGTGACAATCACTTCCAAGCTCTTCAAGAATTACATAACAATATGACATCCCTTTCTTTAAAACACACTGGAATAGTCATATTGATATAGTGATCATTAACTTTCCTTAATTATCTAAAGATTAACAATTTCTTTTTGATTAATCAGAACATCTTCAGAGTTTGATAATCTTTTTTTTCCTTAAGATATTATTCATGCTATTGCTCTGGTGGTAAAATGTATCTCTATCCTGTAGGCTTAGAATTCAGTGCTGTCACTGTAAGCTGGCACACCGCTCAGGCAATGTTGCAGCTGGTGTCATAGGAGCTGTGTCAATGTTCCTAATGTGTCTCTTGTTAGTGATACCATTGATGTTGTTTCAGTTGGCTGTTGACCATGTTGGTGACCATGTTGACCTTCTTTCATTTTCCAACTCGGGTATTGGTCGAATATGAATTCTGTTCCTTCTTATTTGCTCACCAGTTTTGGTTTATTGATAGAGTTTCTGACTCATTATCAATGTTTACCTGATTTTCACAATTGGATCCTCTATGTACAGCTGTCCTTTCAGCCACTCAGCACAGCGTTTAAATATTGACGTCCTTCTGCCTGTGCATTAATAAGTAGCTGAGTGACTGGCTTTTGTCTGTCTTAGAATGTGTCTCCTTGCACACATCTTCCCTGAGAATGTTGAAACTCCACGGAGTGATTCTGACCCTGCTCATCACCAATTTTCTTCATTGTCTCTCTCACATTTACCATATTTTTTGAAAAGCGAAGCATGGAGGAACTCATGTCCTGGGTCATGCCGAGAAACAGCTCTCCTCTTTCTCATCTCTTTCACTTTCATTTCAGAGGTAGCTGTAACTTTTTCAGGATTTGGCTCGACTCCATCAGGCATGTGCATCATTCTGAAGAACTGGTCTTTTTCACAATGCATTTCTCTGCAAACAACTTGATCCCAGTTTTCCTGGATTGCTCCATGGCGTTGGCTGGATGTTTTTCACCTACACCATAGATTTGGATATCATTAGCGATGCTGACCACCCCTTTACATCACCAGTATGTCATATCCATATACTGCTGGAACACATTGTCACCAATTTAAGGCCAAATCATTGAAACAGGAATTGAAGCCAGCCCAGGATGTGTCAAATGTTGTCATTAGCAAAGATTCCTCACCAGGCTTCATGTTCAGGTAGCCATTTCTGCCATTGGGTTTCGTGAATACGTGAGGTCATGATTCCTCACTGTAGCTTCATTACGATCTTTGGGATTCAGGCAAATCCTTTGCCATCTACTTGCCTTCTCATTTACCAAAATGAGATTTACTCAACTGTAGGCTCTGTGATTATAGTGATCACTTCATTTTTTTCCACCATTGGGAATTCTCTACGATTCCCTTTTGTTCTATTGCGATTTCACATGGAGGTTAAATCATTGGCTTCATTGTTGGATCAATAAGCAATATTCATGCCACACAAATACCAAGTAATGACTATCTCCAGCGAGAGACAATCAAATCATTGTTCCATGACATTCAATGACATTTCCATCAATGAATTCCCTCACTATTGACATTCTGAACGTTACCATTGACCAGAAACTGAACTGGGCTAGCCATGTAAATATATGATTACAAAAGCAGGTCAGAAGATAGGAACCCCACAGTGAGTAACTCACTTTCTAAATCCCAAAGCCTGTCCACTATCAATAAGCACAAATCAGGATTGTGATGGAATACTTCCCACGGTGGCTCAGTGGTTAGCACTGCTGCCTCACAGCACCAGGGTCCCAGGTTTGATTCCAGCCTCGGGTGACAGTCTGTGTGGAGTTTGCACATGCTCCCCGTGTCTGTGTGGGTTTCCTCTGGGTGCTCTGGTTTCCTCCCACAGTCCAAAGATGTGCAGGTCAGGTGAATTGGCCATGCTAAATTGTCCATAGTTGTTAGGTGCATTAGTCAGGGGGTGGGTTACTCTTCGGAGGGTTGGTGTGGAATTGTTGGGCCGAAGGGCCTGTTTCCACACTGTAGGGAATCTAATCTAATCTAATCTCCAACAACACTCAAGAAACTGGATACCATTCAGGACAAAAAATCTACTTGATTGACACTTATCCACCACTTTCATCATTCACTCCCTTCACTGCAAACAATGATGAATTCACTTCCGAACAACACTATCCCGATACACCATAAGGACTGTACAGGTTCAAGAAGGCAGCTCACAAAAACTTTCTCAAGGGCAATTAGGGATAGGCAATTACTGCTGTTTGGGGTAAGTGATGTCCACTTACCCCAAACAAATATAAAGAAATACTGATGTGATGGTCTAAATCTCCAAAGCATCCTAACATCTCACTAAAATACACTGGACACATTTGTATCAGATCTTTCTTGCTTCTGATGAAAATGTTTTTCAATAGCTATATTACCTTCAACCCTCAGCACTGCCTCCTTCATCAGTTAACTGGGATATGCTACAGTTCTACTCAACGCCAGGAAGTCAGACCCATTGTTTCTGTGATGTGGAACATACCGATAACATTTTGTCCTTTAAAGGTCCCACACATTTGGGTTGTTCCTGAAGAAGGGCCTGTGCCCGAAACGTCGAATCTCCTGTTCCCTGGATGCTGCCTGACCTGCTGTGCTGTTCCAGCAATAAAGTTTCAACTTTGATCTCCAGCATCTGCAGACCTCACTTTCTCCTCGTTGTTCCTATCAGGCAAATCACAGACTCCCCATAAGTTATTAGCATGATGTTTCTTAGTTTCAAATCATCTTTCCTTGGGTAACAAATGCCTTTTAAATGTTTTAGAAAGATCTCCTGGTCACGTCTGAGTGAGATGATGTTAGTCAGTGCTCCGGTGAGGTTTATGGTTCCAGGTGTATTTCCCAACATCCCCCTGATTTGAATGTTTACATGAATTTCTTTCCTCTGGGAACTGTCACATTTGGATATTTCCTGTAGTTTGACTGACCCTATATCGACTGTGTTTGCAAATTCATCATCTTCCACCTACAGTTCATTTTGGTTTGTTTTCCTTCTTATTTGTACTGTTGCACTGTCTCAGATAACTCCTCGATTATCTGTTTTCCTTCTTCCAGTGATTGGATTTTCCTCAAACTCTGCAGTTAGATCCATATGAAAGACATTTTCTTCTGTCCATCCACTAGTCCTGCATGTTTTTCATTCCTTCATTCCTCTTTTGAACTGAACTGAAAGCTAAGTCTTTGGGTAGTCAGCATCTTTACCTATCTACCATGCACTGGTACTGTCTGTATATGCTCTGGCAGTGTGTACCTGTGCCCTGGTACTGTCTGTATATGCACTGGCAGTGCGTACCTGTGCCCTGGTACTGTCGGTATATGCTCTGGCAGTGTGTACCCGTGCCCTGGTACTGTCTGTATATGCACTAGCAGTGCGTACCTGTGCCCTAGTACTGTCTGTATATGCACTGGCAGTGTGTACCCGTGCCCCTAGTACTGTCTGTATATGCTCTGGCAGTGTGTACCCGTGCCCCTAGTACTGTCTGTATATGGTCTGGTAGTGTGGACCTGAGCCCCTAGTACTGTCTGTATATGCTCTGGCAGTGTGTACCTTTGCCCTGGTACTGTCTGTATATGCTCTGGCAGTGTGTACCCGTGCCCTAGTACTGTCTGTATATGCTCTGGCAGTGTGTACCCGTGCCCCTAGTACTGTCTGTATATGGTCTGGTAGTGTGGACCTGAGCCCTCATACTGTCTGTATATGCTCTGGCAGTGTGTACCCATGCCCTAGTACTGTCTGTTTATGCTCTGGCAGTGTGTACCCGTGCCCTAGTACTATCTGTATATGCTCTGGCAGTGTGTACCCATGCCCTGGTACTGTCTGTATATGCTCTGGCAGTGTGTACCCGTGCCTTAGTAGTGTCTGTATACGCTCTGGCAGTGCATACCCATGCCTTAGTACTGTTGTATATGCTCTGGCAGTGCGTACCTGTGCCCTAGTACTGTCTGTATATGCTCTGGCAGTGTGTACCCATGCCCTAGTACTGTCTGTATATGCTCTGGCAGTGCGTACCAGTGCCCTAGCGCTGTCTGTATATGCTCTGGCTGTGTGTACCCGTGCCCTAGTACTGTCTGTATATGCTCTGGCAGTGTGTACCCGTGCCCTGGTACTGTCTGTATATGCTCTGGCAGTGTGTACCTATGCCCCTAGTACTGTCTGTATATGCTCTGGCAGTGTATACCCGTGCCCTGGTACTGTCTGTATATGCTCTGGCAGTGTGTACCCGTACTCTGGTACTGTCTATGTACGCTCTGGCAGTGCGTACCCATGCCTTAGTACAGTTGTATATGCTCTGGCAGTGTGTACCCGTGCCCCTAGTACTGTCTGTATATGCTCTGGCAGTGTGTACCCGTGCCCCTGGTACTGTCTGTATATGCTCTGGCAGTGTGTACCCCTACTCTGGTACTGTCTATGTACGCTCTGGCACTGGTCCATAGCCTTGTGAGCTTGTACTGCAAGGTTTGCAGAGTCCGAAAGAAGCTCATCTCTCAATCTTCCATCTGTATCCTGGACTTTACACTTTTTAGGTTAGAATTTTGTACAGAATGTTTTCTGCCTCAGGCTTTGAAATGTGTATCTGTTGGATCAGATGCTCAGATGTTTGGCTGGAGATGCCTGCTGAACCTTTCAAACATTTTGCCTGGCCTTTTACTCTCACCCTCCCTCTCATCTTCTAGCTTTAAACAGGCTCAAACCCTTCTCTCCTGAACTTTCTAAATGCCTCAACCACGTCATCAGCTTCCGAATCCATTCAAGGTTAATGCTGTGTGTTCATGCTGAGGGAGGTTTCCCTCACTTGGCTACTCGTTTCAGTTGAACTCATTTAATCCCATTCAACATTAAATCTATTTACATGGTGTGCTTTACTCACTGACCCCGACTGAAACCATGCCATGTTGTTTAAGTCCGATATGTTGAAAATAATTACACTTTCCAAACATTTCTTGCACCTCACACTAAGCTGGTAGGCTCAGTGGTTTTGTTACCATGGCTCAGCACCTGACTGCAGTGCAGCAGTAAATCTTACACCCTGAATGTACAAAAGCATTAGTTCCCTGCTCTTTACAAGGAAATTGCCTGAATCAGAAGGGAATTGAATTAATACCTGGAAAAAACAATTTTGATAGATACTAGGAAAAGACAGGTGGAATTGTAGCAGCTTTCTAATTCTATCTGGACAGGCACAATGTATTGATACAGCACAAAGAGAAGGCAATCATTTATGATCATTGATCCTAAAAACGTTCAGCCAAATATCTGTAAAAATCCAACTCTTGGTTCTCAGGCCACAGAGGCCCATGAGCATCTAGCCAGAACATTCACTGAAACAGCGGGGCCAACTCTTACCCTACTCACACTCACTTGCAGTCTTCTTCTGTCATCTTGGAGGGATCAGTGCAGCTGAAAAGCTTTCCCTAAATTAAAGAAGATGATAAATTAGCAACAAACAATGATATTACACGGTCAGTTATCAAGGGGAGGGTATTAATCCAGCATCAGTTTCAGACATAAACTGGGAACCACCTGCAAGTTCTGGTCCGAGCCATGCATCCTTGTACCTTGGAACCATATCACTGTTCCTACACTGTCACCGATATTGAAAAACCATAGATCTCCAACCTAACAATACTATGGGTGGGCTTATGCCCATGAACTGCAACAATTCAAGAATTTTTAAAAGTACAGAATATCAGCAACAGTACTCCAGTTAGCCATCTGTAAACTCTCGGGAGGCAATGGTGTACTGGTATTGTCGCTGGACTAGAAATCCAGAAATCCAGGTACTCCTCTCCACTGAGGACAGTGATGGTGGATTTTCCATTCATATCGGCACGGTGGCTCAGTGGTTAGTACTGCTGCCTCACAACACCAAGGTCCCAGGTTTGATTCCAGCCTCGGGCAAATGTCTGTGTGGAGTTTGCACCTTCTCCCCGTGTCTGTGCATGCTCCCTTTGGGTGCTCTGGTTTCCTCCCACAATCCACAGATGTGCAGGTCAGGTGGATTGGCGAGGTTAAATTGTCCATAGTGTTTGGTGCATTAGTCAGAGGGAAATGGGTCTGGGTCGGTTACTCTTCGGAGGGTCGGTGTGGACTGATTGGGCCGAAGGGCCTGTTTCTACACTGTAGGGAATCTAATCATTTAGGGTGTAGGTTTGCTTGCTGAGCTGTAGGTTTATATCCAGATGTTTCATTACCTGGCTAGGTAACATCATCAGTGGCGACCTCCAAGTGAAGTGAAGCTGTTGTCTCCTGCTTTCTATTTATATCTTTCTCCTGGATGGGGTTCCTGGGGTTTGTGGTGATGTCATTTCCTGTTCGTTTTCTGAGGGGTTGATAGATGG
>NC_057735.1:49716035-49753121 GCF_004010195.1 Chiloscyllium plagiosum
CAACCCCTCAGAAAACGAACAGGAAATGACATCACCACAAACCCCAGCAACCCCATCCAGGTCAAACATATAATAGAAAGCAGGAGACAACAGCTTCGCTTCACTTGGAGGTCACCACTGAAGATGTTACCTAGCCAGGTAATGAAACGTCTGGATATCAAACCTACAGCTCAGCGAGCAAACCTACACCCTAAACCTCAAACCTCAACCTGAGCTACAAACCTTCACAAACCTTGGAATAATCTAATCATAATCTGGAATTAAAATTTAAATAATGACTGTGAAATATTGTAGGAGAAACTGCCATCTGGTTCACTAACCTTCCTTCAGGGAGGAAAATCTACTATCCTTACCTGTTGGGTCCAATATGTGATCCCAGACTCACAGCAATGTGGTTGTTTCTTAGTGGCCCTCTGAAATGGCCCCACTAAGCCACTCAGTTGTATAAAACCACCATAAAGTCTCAAAGGAAAGAAACTTGGATCAAAGTAGGCATTGGAAATGAGAATGGCAAAGTCACCCCTGATGACCTTGGAAGGTGAGAGCTGTCTCACAGACTGGCCTGGGTCAAACCAGGATAGCCGTCCCACAGACTGGCCTGGGTCAAACCAGGATAGCTGTCCCACTGACTGGCCTAGGCCAAACCAGGAGAGCTGTCCCACTGACTGGCCTGGGCCAAACTGGGAGAGCTGTCTCAGAGACTAGCCTGGGTCAAACCGGGAGAGCTGTCTCACAGACTGGCCTGGGTCAAACCGGGAGAGCTGTCTCAGAGACTGGCCTGGGTCAAACCGGGACAGCTGTATCACTGGCCTGGGTCAAACCGGGACAGCTGTCTCACAGACTGGCCTGGGTTAAACCGGGACAGCTGTCTCACAGCCTGGCCTGGGTCAAACCAGGAGAGCTGTCTCACAGACTGGCCTGGGTCAAACCGGGACAGCTGTCTCACTGGCCTGGGTCAAACTGGGACAGCTGTCTCACAGACTGGCCTGGGTCAAACCGGGACAGCTGTCTCACTGGCCTGGGTCAAACCAGGACAGCTGTCTCAGAGACTGACCTGGGTCAAACTGGGACAGCTGTCTCACTGGCTTGGGTCAAACCGGGACATCTGTCTCAGAGACTGGCCTGGGTCAAACTGGGACAGCTGTCTCAGAGACTGGTCTGGGTCAAACCGGGAGAACAGTCTCAGAGACTGGCCTGGGTCAAACCGGGACAGATGTCTCACAGACTGGCCTGGGCCAATACGGGAGAGCTGTCTCACAGACTGGCCTGGGTCAAACCGGGAGAACTGTCTCAGAGACTGGCCTGGGTTAAACCGGGACAGCTGTCTCACAGACTGGCCTGGGTCAAACCGGGACAGCTGTCTTACAGACTGGCCTGGGTCAAACCGGGAGAGCTGTCTCACTGATTGGCCTGGGTCAAACCGGAAGAGCTGTCTCAGAGACTGGCCTGGGTCAAATCAGGACAGCTGTCTCACAGACTGGCCTGGGTCAAACCGGGACAGCTGTCTCACTGGCCTGGGTCAAACCGGGACAGCTGTCTCAGAGACTGGCCTGGGTCAAACCGGGACAGCTGTCTCACTGGCCTGGATCAAACCAGGACAGCTGTGTCAGAGACTGGCCTGGGTCAAACCAGGACAGCTGTCTCAGAGACTGGCCTGGTTCAAACCGGGAGAGCTGTCCCGCTTACTGGCCTGGGTCAAACCGGGAGAGCTGTCTCAGTGAGCGGTCAAGCAACAGTGTGACACAGTCACACTCACGGAATCCTCCAACATCCTGGACACCGCCATCACGTTCCTGGACATGTGCTGTCCCACTGGCAGGACAGAGTGAGCAGAGGTGACAACACAGTGACATGCAATCAGGAGGGAGTTACCCTGGGATTTTCAACATTGGCTCCAGAACTCTTGGTGTATTATGGCATCAAGTTAAAAATGGGCAAGGGAACCCCCTGCTGACTACCACATTGATCAACAGTTGAAGGAGGCACTGAGGTTGGTAAGGGCACACAATGTACTCTAAATGTTGGGCTTCCCTGAGAGTGGCTTGGCAGCACCACAATTGACTGAGCTGATTAGATTCGATTAGATTCCCTACAGTATGGAAACAGGCCCTTCGGCCCAACAAGTCCACACCGACCCTCCGAAGAGTAACCCACCCAGATTCATTTCCCTACATTTACTCCTGACTAATGCACCTAACTTTGGGCAATTTAGCATGGCAAATTCACCTGACCCGCAAATCTCTTGGAATGTGGGAGGAAACCGGAGCACCCGGAGGAAACCCACGCAGACACGGGGAGTATGTGCAAACTCCACACAGACAGTCGCCTGAGGCAGGTGCCTGGCGCTGTGAGGCAGCGGTGCTAACCACTGAGCCACCGTGCCACCCTGATCAAATCTTAAAGGACTTTGCTGCTGGACTGGGTCTATGGCAATTGATAAGGAACCAAATAGAGAGAAAAGCAGATGTGATGTTATCCTCATCAATCTGCCTGCTGCAGACATATTTGTCCATGGCCGCTAAACAGTCCTCCTGGAGACAAAGTGCTATCTTCACATTGAGAATACTATCCATGTATTATGCGAACTATAAACATGCTGAGTGGGCAAGATTTCAAACAAGACTGGGTATCTATGAGATGCCGTAGACCATCAGCAGCAGCAGAATTATACTCCAACAGAATCTGTAACTTCATGGCCCAGCATATCCTCCACCATCAAGCCAGGGGATCAACCCTGCTTCAATGGAGAGTGCAGGAAGGTAAAAACAATGACTGCAGATGCTGGAAACCAGATGCTGGAGAGTGCAGGAAGGCATGCTGGGATCAGCTTGGAGGTAGCGAGATCTGCAGATGCTGGGAAGTCAGAGTCGATGAAGTGTGGAGCTGGATAAAGCACAGCAGGTCAAACAGCATCAGGAGGAATAGGAGAGTCGACATTTTGGGTCAGAACTGAGCAGCACCAGGCTTACCTAAAAAAGGATGTTTCAACCTGGTGAAGCGACCAAAGCAGAATGCCAAAACAGCAAGTGATGGACAGAGCTAATGCCACAACCAACAGATCAGATCTAATGTGGCAGTCCTGCACCTCGGGGTGGAGGTGCACAGTTCCTTGAAAGTGGAGTCACAGGTAGACAGGGTGGTGAATAAGGCATTTGCCTTCACTGGTCAGTGCATTGAGTGCAGGAGTTAGGGTGTCATGTTGCAGCATTGGTGAGGCCATTTTTAGAATACTGTGCTCTGGTCTCCCTAGAATGACGTTGTGAAATTTGAAAGGGTTCAATAAAGATTTACAAGGATGTTGCCAAGATTGGAGGGTCTGAGCTACAGAGAAAGGCTGAATAGGCTGGATTGTCTTTCCCTGAAGCATAGGAGCCTGAGGGGTGACCTTAAAGAGACTTACAAAATAATGAGAGGCATGGATAGGATGAATAGTCAAGGTCTTCTTCCCAGGGTAGGGGCATCCAAAACTAGAGGGCATAGGTTTAAGGTCAGAGGGGAAAGATTTATAAAGTACCTGAGAGGCAATTTTGCACGCAGAGGGTGGTGCGTATATGGAACCAGCTGCCAGAGGAGGTGGTGGATATTGGTACAAATACAAAATTTAAAAGGCATCTTGATGGTTAGGAGAATTGGAAGGATTTATAGAGATAGGGGCCAAATGCTGGCAAATGGGACTAGATCCGTTTCGGATATCTGGTCAGCACGGAGTTGGACAGAAGATTCTGTTTCTGTGCTGTATAAATATCCACATTCTCAATGATGGAGGAGCCCAGCACATCATTGCAAAATATAAGGCTGAAGCATTTGCAGCAATCTTTAGCCAGCAGTTAATGATCCATCTCAGTCTCCTCCAATAGTCCCCAGCATTAATGATGTCAGTCTTCTGCCAATTTGATCCAAGGAAATATAGGATAGAATCCCTACAGTGTGGAAGCAGGACATTCGGCCCATCAAGTTCACACCGACCCTCCAAACAACATCCCACCCAGACCCAAACCCATCCCTATAACCCCATATTTCCCATGACTAATCCACCTAGCCTGCACATACCTGAACACTATGGGCAATTTAGCACAGCCGAGCCACCTAATCTGCACATCTTTAGGCTGTGGGAGGAAACCGGAGCACCCAGAGGAAACCCACACAGACACGGGGAGTATTTGCAAGCTCCACACAGACAGTCGCCTGAGGCTGGAATTGAACCCGGGTCCCTGGCACTGTGAGGTAGCAGTCCTAACCACTGTGCCACCATCCCATCCCAAATAGTTGGAGGCACTGGATACTGTAAAAGTTTGGGTCCTGTCAACATTTTGGCAATAGTCCTGAAGACCTGTGTTTGAGAACTTGCTGCACCACTAGGCAAACTGTTCCAGCACAGATCCAACACTGACATCTACCTGACAAAACTGGTCAGATTCCCCAAAGCCTGTCGACTAGACACACGACAGGAGAATGATGGAATTCTCCCCACTTGCCTGGATGGGTGCAGCTCCAACAACACTCAAAAAGCTTGACACCATCCAGAACAAAGCAGCCCCCACTTGACTGGCACTACACCCACAAACATTCACTCCACTTTACCATTGTTGTTCATTAGCAGCAGCATGTACCATCTACAAGATGAACTACAAAAGTTCACCAAAGATCCTTAGACAGCACCTTCCAAATCCATAACCACCATCATCGAGAAGGACAAGGGCAGCAGATACATGGGAGCACCACCAGCTGCAAGTTCCCCTCCAAGCCACTCAGTGCCCTGACTTGGAAATATATCACCTTTCTTTCAGTGTCACAGGGTCAAAATCCTGGAACCTCCAGGATTCTTAAGGGAGAGGGTGAGCAGCCCCAAGTCGTGGTACACATATTTGATCTGGTGCTTAGCAATGAACCAGGTCAGGTGTCAGATCTCTCAGTGGGAGAGCATTTTGGTGACTCCTTGACCTTTACTATAGTCATGGAGAGGTTTAGGAGCAGATAGTGTGGGAAAGTATTTAATTGGGGGAGGGGAAATTCCAATGCTATTAGGCAGGAACTGTGGAGCATAATCTGGGAACAGATATTCTCAGGGAAATGCACAACAGAAACGTGGAGGTTGTTCAGGGAGCACTTGCTGCGAGTGTTGGACAGGTTTGTCCCACTGAGGCAAGGAAGGGATGGTAAGGTGAAGGTATCTTGAATGACAAGGGATGTGGAACATCTAGTCAAGAGGAAAGAGGAAACTTACTTAAGGTTGAAGAAGCAAGGATCAGACAGGGCTCCTGAGGGTTACAAGGACGGAACTGAAGAATTGGCTTGGAAGAGCTAGAAGAGGGCATGAAACAGCCTTGGGGGGTAGGATTAAAGAAAACCCAAAGGCGTTCTACACTGATGTGAGGAACAAGAGGATGGCCAGAGGATGGACCAATCAGGGATAGTGGAGGGAACTTGTGCCTGAGGTCGAAGGAGGTAGGGGAGGTCCTTAATGATTACTTTGCTGCAATATTCACTACTGAGAGGGACCTTGTCGTTTGTGAGGACAGTGTGAAACAGGCTGATATGCTCAAACAGGTTGATGTTAAGAAGGAGGATGTGCTGGAAATTTTGAAAAACATGAGGATAGATAAATCCCGGGATATAGCCAAGGAACTATGGGAAGCAAAGGCAGAGATTATTGTGCATTTGGCAATGATCTTTGTGTCCTCACTGTCCACTGGAGCAGCAACAGACAATTGGAGAGTGGCAAATCTTATTCCTTTGTTCAAGAATAGGGACAACCCTGGGAATTACAAGCCAGTCAGTCGTACGTTAGTGGTGGGAAAAGTACTGGAGATGATCCTGAGAGAGAGGAATTATTACTATTTGGACAAGCATTGTTCGATTAGAGATAGTCAGCATGACTTTGTGAGGGGCAGAGACAAAAGAAATCTGCAGATGCTGGAATCCAAAGTAGATAGACAGGAGGCTGGAAGAGCACAGCAGACCAGGCAGCATCAGGAGGGGGAGAAATCAACGTTTCGGGTGTAACCCTTCTTCAGGGCTGGGGGTGGGTGTAGAGGGAGCTGCAGGCTTTGGAGAGAAAGGTGTTGATCTGTGGAGGAGGGATTGTGGTTCATTTGGACAGACAGTTGTTCTCCTTACAACAGAGAACCAGGAGAGGAAATTTGATGAAGGAGTTCAAAATCCTTAGGATTTTGATTAAGTAAAGCAGGAAAAGTGTTTGGAAAGGCTAAGAATCAATAACCAATGGGCATCGATTTAAGGTGATTCACAAAGAACCAGAATTGATGTGAGGAAGAACATTTAACGTGTTGAAATGCCAAGTGGTTTCTATTTGGAAAGTACTTCCTCGTGGAGGTTCCTAGTTCCAGGTTCAATTACAGTCTTTAAATGAGAGTGGAATAAATACTTGAAGAAAAAGATTGAAAAGAAGTGCAGCAAGAGATGGATTGTGGAACAAACTGAGCTACCTTCAAAGAGCCAGCATAGACTGAATGGGGTGAATAACGTCACATACAAAAAAATCTGGCAAGAATGTCATGTCTCAGTCAAATTTCTGAATCACGTATTCCTAATAATTATTCCTTAGCCATCTGACTCAGTAGAGTCATCGAGTCAGACAGTATGGAAACAGACCCGAAGAGTGTGGTGCTGGAAAAGCACAGCCGGTCAGGCAGCATCTGAGGAGCAGGAGAATCAATCCTTCAAGCATAAGCTCTTCATCAAGAATGCACATTCCTGATGAAGAGCTTATGCGCGAAACATTGGTTCTCCTGCTCCTCGGATGCTGCCTGACTGGCTGTGCTTTTCCAGCACCACACTCTTTGATTCTGACCTCCAGCATCTGCAGTCCTCACTTTCTCCATGGAAACAGATCCTTCAGTCCAACTCATCCAAGCCGACCAGATCTTAAATTTATCTAGTCCCATTTGCCAGCATTTGATCCATATCCCACTAAACCATGTTTATTTATGTACCCATCCAGATGCCTTTTAAATGTTGCAATTGTACCAGCCTCTACCACTTCCTCTGGCAGCACATTCCATACACGCACCACCCTCTGTGTGAAAAAGTTGCCCCTTAATTCCCTTTTACATCTTTCCCCTCTCACCTTAAACCTATGCCCTCTAGTTTTGGACCTCTCTAACCTGTGAAAAAGACCTTGTCTGTTTACCCTATCCATGCCCCTCATGATTTTATAAGTTTCTACAAGGTCAGCCCTCAGCCTCCAATGCTCCAAGGAAAACAGTCCCAGCCTACTCAGCCTCTCCCTTTAGCTGAAACCCACCAGCCCTGGCAATATCCTTGTTAATCTTTTCTGCACCCTTTCAAGTTTAACATTTCTTTCTGTAGCAGGGAGACCACAATTGGACACAGTATTCCAAAAATAACCTAACCAAATTCACAACATGACCTCCCAACTCCTATACTCAATGCACTGACCAAAAAGGTCAATTGTACCAAACATCTTCTTCACTATCCTGTCTACCTATGACTCTACCTTCAAGGAACTATGAACCTGCCCTCCAAGGTCTAATAACAGTGTAACAATATGCCTCAAAGGATCCTGAATCACCAGCTCTAAATCCAGCCATAATTGTTCACCTTTGATCACAGTGTTATATGCTCCTCCCAGTTACTGAGTAATTATTCATCATCGTCCTGATACAGTAATGATTGGTCAGCTCTATATCTGGAAATGTGTTGCTGGAAAAGCGCAGCAGGTCAGGCAGCATCCAGGGAACAGGAGAAATTCCTGAAGAAGGGCTTATGCCCGAAACGTCGATTCTCCTGTTCCCTGGATGCTGCCTGACCTGCTGCGCTTTTCCAGCAACACATTTCCAGCTCTGATCTCCAGCATCTGCAGACCTCACTTTCTCCTCAGCTCTATATCTGTCAGTTTCACAGATCCACGTGAAGGCTGATTTCCCTGATCTTGTCTAGGTAGATTTGATTAACTGGATGGAGCCAATTCTGGGCTGTTTTACAAAAAAGGCAAAGTGCTTTCACAAACTGCTTGTTTTTCTATCCGTAGGCCAGGCCATCAGAAAAACGTTTGCCTCCTGCCTGATTTTCTGGCCTTGTGTCCCGGGTTAAATCTTAATGCTTCAGCCCCTTTATTCTGGGCCCTGTGACTGCTATTGACCTGAAACAGGCGATTGGATTCCGGATTTCCAGTCGTCAGCAATGGCTTGTTCAGTATCAGTGTCACCTTGATCTCAAACCGGGCTCTCACCTTGAAAAGCTGCACCCCGAGGCAGGCAAAGACAAACTGGAGGAGGGTGGTCACAATCACAATGTTCCCTATGGTCTTGATGGCTACAAACACGCATTGAACCACATGCTGAAAGAGAGGCAGAGAGACAGGAATCAGACACTGGCACTGCAACAGTTGGGGGGGGCATGAGGAAGGCTTCATAATAGAGGCTGACACCAAGTCACAAAACACCCATTACAAAAGCCAGTGCAGGCAGACGTAGGGAGAGAGGGGTCACAGAGGAATGAAGGAAGGGGAAGTTGAACATAGTGAATGGAGTGGGCAAAGAAGGACTGGGGATGGGCACGGGTGTGTGAGAGGTGGGAGCGTGGGCACAGGGAGATTAGATTAGATTAGATTACTTACAGTGTGGAAACAGGCCCTTCAGCCCAACAAGTCCACACCAACACTCCGAAGAGAACCCATCCAGACCCGTTCCCCTACATTTACCCCTTACCTAACACTACGGGCAATTTAGCGTGGCCAATTCACCTAACCTGCACATCTTTGGATTGTGGGAGGAAACCAGAGCACCCGGAGGAAACCCACGCAGACACGGGGAGAACGTGCAAACTCCACACAGCAGTTGGCTGAGGCACGAATTGAACCCGGGTCCCTGGTGCTGTGAGGTAGCAGTGCTAACCACTGTGCCACCGTACCGCCCTTAAAGAACGGTACAGTGGATGAAAGATACTAGGGGTGTGCACAGGAGAATGAACTGAAGGATGATTGTGGGCTAAGGGGGTGGGAGCAGGGCACAGGGAAACTGGGTGGGTACAGAATGTTATGAACCACTTGCAGCTTGTTCTGACAGCAAGTACAAACCTTTTTATACATAGCTTTAAACAGAAGGGCAGGGGATCACAAACGCATTCAGAGGTAGCTCAATCCGTGACTTCCTAAAAGAAGATAGACAGCTGGAGACTCAGCAGCTGGGGACTTTTCCAGAGGATTCCTGATACCTATCAGAAGGTTCGACTTCCCGAAAGAACAAGGAGCTGGAACCAGCCAGTGAGCCTGTTCTGTCATTCAGGAAGACCATGATTGATCAGATTATGGCCTCAAATCTGCAATCCCATATATCCCTGATAACCTTTCACCCTGTTGCTTAACAAGATCTATCTACCCCTGTATTTAAAATGTGCAAGGACTCTGCTTCCAACGCCTTTTCAGGAAGACAGGTCCAAAGACTCACAACTCTCTGAGAGAAAGAGTTTTGTCTCATCTCTGCTTTCAATGGGCCACTGTCTTTGGTCCCTTCCATGACCTCTGCTCCCTCTCCCTGGTCAGTCTGAAGTTGAAACAGGCTGTTTACAACCTCATCATCCTCCTTAACCTGACAGGAGCTCCAAATCACAAATTCACTTTCTCAGCAAAACCACCCACTCCCCCCCTCCTTGGCATTGTTGAACTCTGCCCCTGCCTCAACTAATCTGCCCTTGAAACCCTTGTCACATAGTTGTTGCATCCAGGATCATTCATTCCCATAGGCAGCTGGACCAGTCAGCCAACCACTTCTGAAGGTAACAAACTTCAGCACATCCCAAACTCTGCTACCTGTGTCTCTAACAAACACTCAGCACCCTGAGCTCACTGACTTTCAGCAACTCCTCAGCTTTAAAATTTTCATTCTTGTTTTCAAATCCTTCTAGTGCTCCTCCTGTTCCTAGCTCTGAAACCTTCTCCAGCTCTACACCCCTCATATTTCTCCACTCATCATTTCTGGCCTCTTGAGCATCCCTGATTTTAATCATTCCAACTCTGGTGACCATGCCTTCAGCTGCCTGAGCTGTAAACTCCAAATTCCTCCCCTACACATCTCCAACCCTTTACTTCATTTAATACAATCTTCAAAACCCATCTCTTTCACAAAGCCTTGGGAACTTGTCCTAATATATCCCTATGGGCGTCCTTTGAAGGAAGGCCGAGGGATATTTTGCTGCATGAACGCCATTTTATAAATGCAAACTCCAGTTGTTGTTAAACTAAAGGAGATTCAGTCCCCATGTCTATTTGACTGCAGGAGCACAAATGGGTCTCAAACCTTCAGTTAATCGCTGTTTTAAATTTAGTTAACAGACGAGATTATTAAGAAAACTTAAAACAAGCTTTATTATTGGCCCTGGTGCATGCATATAATAAACTGTTGCAAATGCACATATATACATACACATCTATAAATACGCACACATTCATGTACATATATATGCACATATACACACATACACGCAAACACAGATGTACGTGCACACACATGCACAGCCAGATTAATATGCTCACATATACACATACATGCATACACACATATACACAAATTAACTTGCACATAGGCCTACATAAAAAGCTGCATGCACATTATACAGACAAAAGTGCATACAGTTCTTTGACATACTCATGTATGTGTACTGAGGTGTAGTCACACACAATGATCAGATTCATATACATTTGTACTGATACCTTACCAAACACAAACATCTATGTTGATGTGCATACACAGACTCAAACATGCATGCATACCTAAATATGTTGTGAGGGATGCATTTTAACATAGACATGTGTCCACATATGCATAACACACATGCACACACATGCCTGTTCTCAAACATCCACATAGATGGACACATACACCATAAATTCACATATACACAGTGACTCACATACACATATACTTATACAGTTGCAGTCACAAAGCCACATTGTTCACATCTTGGCTCACCTTTAATCCCTTGGCTCTGTTAATAGCTCTCAAAGGTCTGAGCACTCGGAGGACTCGAAGGATCTTTACCACAGAGATAGCACTTGATCTAGAAAAGAAAGGTAAGCGCTGAGCTCCTTAACTGAACACATTGCAGGAGGAGCTCATGTATGGTCTCACTCACTGACTCCTTCACCTACTCACACACCTACTCATTCACTCACCTTCTCACTCACTCAAACAAAAAAATCCCATGAAAACTGTCAGCCTGGATACTAGGACTCAATAAGTCTCAATCCCAGTCAATCTCTAGAACATACACTGCCTCTGTAAACTCACAGTCATGCAATTCATATAGAACATAGAAGAATACAGCGCAGTACAGGCCCTTTGGCCCTCGATGTTGCGCCGATCCAAGCCCACCTAACCTACACTAGTTGTCATTCATTTAGAAGCTCTTACTAGAAGCAACTAATTAGGCGAATCAATAGTTGTGAAATGATGTAAAATTAATCATCTCAAATACTATATTGTGCAAGAAAAATCCAGCAGGTCTGACAGCATCTGTGGAGACAGAAATAGGGTTCATGTTTTGAGTCCAATATTGCTCTTCTTCAGGGTTAATGTCCAGCAGCCACAGTCCTTTGCTTTAACTACATTGTTCTATATGGTGTTACAGCAGTTCAGGCAGCATCCGAGGTCAGGGAGTCCCTCTCCAACTGCAACTCCCAGGTCATTTCCTCTGCCCTGAAGCTCTTCAACCATGTCCTCAAACTCTATGCTACTTTCTCCCCACCCCCACCTTCCTCTCATTTATCTCTCCACCCTTCAGGCTCTCTGCCTGTATTCCTGATGAAGGGCTTTTGCCCGAAACATCGATTTTACTGCTCCTCGGATGCTGCCTGAACTGCTGTGCTTTTCCAGCACCACTCTAATCTAGAGTCTAGATTAGAGTGGTCCTGGAAAAGCACAGCAGTTCAGGCAGCATCTGAGGAGCAGTAAAATCGATGTTTCCAGCATCTGCAGTCATTGTTTTTACCTAGATACTGTTACATCAATCAGAATAGAATGTTACACGATGTGGTAACACAGTGATGTGGAAAAGCACAATTCACTTAACATTGGATACAAGAATATTATATTAAACAAAATAAGTTGCCATTTACATCAAACAATTGTTCTGGATCACAGAGCTGAGATCCTCAGAGGATTGATGTGGACACATTGGGCTGAATGGTCTGCTTCCACACTGTAGGGATTCTATAATTCCAGGCTATCACTGTCTTTTGCCTCCTTATATCCTTTCCCATTCACCTAATACTCTCCTTAACTTCCTTGGTTAGCCACGGTTGGTTTATCACTCTCTGAAAATCTTTCCTCCTGGCTAGGAAGTATTTTTTTCTCAAAGTTGTGAATTACCTCCTTAAATGTCTGCCACTGTTTGTTGACTGTTCTTCCTGTTAATCTATCTGCCTAGTCTACTTTAGCTAAGTCTATCTGCATTTCATTGCCCCTCTCCTTATTTAATTTAAACCCAGTTATTTCCGATCTAAGTTTCTCAGTCTCGAATTGAATATGAAATTCTACCATGTTACGATCAGTACATGCGAGGGAATCTTTTACTCTGAGGTCACTTATTAAATGTGCCTCATTGCTCAGTACTAAATCCAGGATAGCCTGCTCATTGGTTGGCTCCATGGCACATTGCTGTAGGATACTATCCTTATTGCTATTGATGAATTTGTTGTTGTCGCTACTCTTTCCAACTTGACTGACCCAATCAACACAAAGATTAAAGTCATACACAAGTATTCTTAGAATCATAGAAACCCTAAAGTGTGGAAACAGGCCATTTGTCCCATCCAATCCACACCAACCCTCCGACAAGCATCCTACCCAGACCCATTCCCTATCCTATCCCTCTAACCATGCAATTCCCATGGCCAATCCACCTAACCTGCACATCTTTGCACTGTGGCAGAAAACCTGAACACTCAGAAGAAACCCATGTAGACACAAGGAAAATGTGAAAACTTCACACAGCCAGACACCAAAGCGTTGGAATTGAACCTGGCTTGTTCACTGAGCCACTGTGTCACCATTACTGCTCTATTCTTCTAACATACTCCTACTATTTGTTGATTTATAATTTTCCTTACAGTGTGGCTAATGTTTGTGGGTCTATACCTGTACATCACTCCTACCAGTGTCTTCTTTCCCTTGTTGTTCTTTATCTTCACCTAAATGGGCTCTACATCATCCAAGCCTCATCAACTGATCTCATTTCATCTCTTATTAGCAATGCCATCCCATCAGCGATGATAGGACAGTGATGCTGAAGAACTTATTATACTGGACAACAGAATAGGAATCTAGAATAGCATGTTTTACCAGGTGGTGTAATACTAATCTAGAAGATTTTGTTATATTGACCTCATACCCACTGGATTAACTAAGGTGGCAGGAAGGTGATGTAGAGTATTCACTCCAGGATGAGCCAGTTGGACTGAACCAGTCTTCATCACTTACACTTTCAAAAATATAAAATAGACAAATTATAAAAATTGCAACATGAAACTTGGAATATTGTAAACCAAGTAAAGGTCAGTACCAGGGATCAGAAAGATACAGTCAGACCTAACGAAAATAGGCCGACACGTGGTGAGTGAATTTTAACAGCGATTACAAAATGAAACAGTTTGATAGAAGGGGCAGTATAAAGGCAACAGCACAACTGCAGAGGGGGATCTGAGATTGGCTAATTTCTGAAGAGGCAGGACAAGTTGAAAAGTCTATTTAATAATTGGCATTTGGCATTGTGTCCTTATTAATACAAGTGTGGAATATAAAAGCAAAGAAGTTATCTTCATTCTTTAGAAATAATTAACCATCCCTCAGTTGGAATAATGTGTTCAATTCTGACCTGAAGCAATTCCCCAGAAAGATAGCAGGAATGAGCAACTTCAGTTCAATGGAGAAAGAGAGAAGCTGAGCTTCTTCTCCTGAGAGCAGAGAAGGATACCGTTTAATGGCAGAGTTCAAAATGATGAATGGCTATAATATAGTATGTTAGAACAAGCTATATCCAGTGACTGTATGTTTGGTAAGCAGTAGACACAGGTTTAAAGTCACTGTCAGAACAGCAGAGGTGATGAGCAGAAATTGTCTCAAGCAGTGAGAGGGCGGCACGGTGGCTCAGTGGTTAGCACTGCTGCCTCACAGTGCCAGGGACCCAGGTTCAATTCCAACCTCAGGCAACTGATAGTATTTGTGGAGTTTGCGCATTCTTCCCGTGTCTGCGTGGGTTTCCTCTCCCAGTCACAAAGATGTGCGGGTTAGGTGAAATGGCCATGCTAAATTGCCCATTGTGTTCATGGATATACAGGCTAGGTGGATTAGCCATGGGAAATGTAGAGTAATAGGTGTAGGGGAATGGGTCTGGATGAGATAGTCTTTGGAGAGTCGGTGTGGACTTGTTGGGCCAAATGGACTGTTTCCACACTGTATGGATTCTAATTCAAAGCCTGGAAAGATGAGAATGCTGGTTCCACAATGATATCGGATAAATGACTGAAAGGGGTCAATGTACAATATAGTGGCGGGGGGGGGGAAGCGAGGGGCAAATCAGTTAGCTTTCCATAATAGTGGGAAGAGGCATGATGGGCTGAATCAAGGATTCTACTAAAACAAGCTAACATCAAACAAGACACTCACTGAATTCCAAAGGAGATGAGGGAGACACTGACCACCAACAAGTCCAGGATATTGAAGTAATTCCGACAAAAGGAGCCTTTATGTAGGAAGGCTCCATACGCTGTCATCTGTTGGGGTTGGGAGGTAGAGAGACAAAGAGAGAGATAAAGAGCAAAGAGCAATAGACAGTGAGAAAGAGAGAGGTGTCTGAGATATGGAGATAACAATAGAGAGGGCAGAAACTACACGAGTTACTGAAAGACAGAATTAAAAACAGTTATCGAGATAACTATATTTTTCAGGAACTTTTGATTATTTTGAAAACTTTGTCAGAGAACAGTAGGAACTCATAGGACAGGATGAGGTCACTCAATGCTCCATGTCTGTGCTGATCCATTGAAATGATAACCATCCGATGCAAAAACATTTGTGATCTGTTTTTATACATATGTCTTACTTTTTTTCAAACTCTAATTTTCCCCTTTATTAATTTTTTGGTCATTCTAGTATTTTTTTAATGTTCTGTCCAATCTTCTGTCTTTGTGTAATCAGTGTTTTTTTTCTTTTCGTTTCATACTACTTCTAACATTTATAATTAACGACAGATAGAGGGTCCACTCCTTCGATGGTTTTTCTTACCCATTGTAACATATCTGTTCTGTATATTAGCCAGTTCTGCTTTCATGTCCTCATAGCTGACCTTATTTATACTTTTATAAATAGTCTTGAGCACTTTCTCCCTCAAAGTGAACACAAAATTCAGTCATATTATGGTCACTACCACTTGGGGAACCTCCACAATGAGATCATTAATAATTCCAATTTCCACTTCACCCTCACTTTCACCTGGTCCATCTCTGACTCTTCCTTTCCCTCCTTCAACAGATATCTCAATTTTCCATTTCTAGGGATAGGCTGCCCACCAATATCCACTACAGACCCACTGACTCCCACAGTTACCTTCACTAAACACCTTCAGACCCTGCTTCCTGGAAAGATTCTATTCCATTCTCCCAGTTCCTCCATCTCAGTCGCATCTGTTCCAATGATGCCAACTTCGGCAAGAGAGGTTCTGAACTGTTCACCTTCTTCCTCAATCAAGGATGCCACCATATCATGGTTGACAGAGCCCTCAATCAGGTCTGATCCACCTCCTGCACATTGGCCCTCACCCCCTCTATTCCCTACTGCAACAGTGATAGGGTCCTTACCTACCATCTCACCAGCATCCACATCCATAGGATCATTAGCTGCCATTTCCACCTCCTCCATTGTGATGCCACCACCAGACACACATTCCCCTCCTCTCCCTTGTCAGCCTTCTCAGGGACTGTTCCCTCCAGGACCCTCTGATCCACTCTTCCTTCACTCCCAACATTGCCCCCTCCTAGACACCTTCTGCTGCAACTGCCAAAGGTGTAATACCTGCCTGTTTACCTTCCCGCTTTTCAGTGTCCAAAGGCCCAAACACACATTTCCAAATGAAGGAGCGATTTACCTGCACTTCACACACTCTAGCCTATTACACTTGCTGCTCACAATGGGATCTCCCCTACAATGGGAAAAGGAAGCATAGACTGGGTGACTGCTTCACAGAACCCTTGTGTTCTGTCTGCAAAATAGACCCTGAGTTTCCAGTTGCTTGCCACTTTAACACACCATCCTGTTCCCTGGCCAACATCTGTCTCAGGCTTGCTGCAGTGCTCCAACAAAGCTCAGTGCAAGCTGGAAGAATAGTACCTCATTTTCCATTTGGGGACCCTGCGGTCTCCTGGACTCAATATTAAGTTCAACTACTTTAGAAATTGAGCTCTCCCGTTCCTCACCCTAACACCCACACACCAGGCCTTGTTATCACAGTCTGCTATAACACGTAACCCATCGTTAGCCACCGACGGTCCCCGTTAACAGCTAGTCACCATCTGAGCAGGATCGTTATACTTTGTCTGTCCAATTGTCTTCTCTCTCTTTGAACTCTATCCCCATCTACAGTTTACTCCTAACCCCCTTCCCCCACCTTACCTTCTGCATATAAACAGACATTTTCCTCACTGCCATCAGTGCTGAGGAAGGGTCATTCGACCCAAAATGTTAACTCTGATTTTTCTTCACAGATGCTGCCAGATTTGCTGAGCTTTTCCAGCAGTCTTTGTTTTGGTAGCAGTTATGGTATAGGTTGTTCCCTGGTTAGCTCCTGAACATGCTGTTTTAAGAAATTATTGAAAACATTCTATGAGCTCATCTAAGCTACTTTTGCCCATCTGGCTTTTCCAGTCGATGTGTGGATTATCATCATGGCTTTCTGGAAAGCTCTCATTATTTCTTCCTTGAAATGCCATCCTCTGTGCTTAACTGTTAGGTGGCCTACACAACTCCCACAAGTGACTTATAATTTATAATTCCTGCCTAAACTATCTGCCCTCTGTGTTGGGCTAACACCATGGATTAACTGAGTCACCCTCTAATTTTCTTAATTTCCTGTCATTCCAAAATGTCCTGTGATCTTCAAGGTTCCAGTTGTAATTCATGTCACCGTGCAGCCAGGGCCCTGTAATGGTCACTAGATCATAGCTATTTCATTTCTACCTGCACTTGCTGTTCATCCAGTGTTTTAATTATGACAGAGAATTAAATTTTATCCTTAGATTACATTACAGTGTGGAAACAGGCCCTTCGGCCCAACAAGTCCACACCAACCCGCCGAAGCGAAACCCACCCATACCCCTACATTTACCCCTTACCTAACACTACGGGCAATTTAGCACGACCAATTCACCTGACCTGCACATCTTTGGACAGTGGGAGGAAACCGGAGCACCCGGAGGAAACCCACGCAGACAATCCTTATAGTTTCTTTGTAAACTTTAATTGTACCTGTTAGTAGACTCTTAGATTCACAGCCTATATCCCTCCTATTATACATTTTGATTATCATTTTCTGAATGAATATCTTTCTCTTTGGCCTTGATTCTACTCTTTGATTTAATGGAGAGAGTGAGGGGAGGACACAGTGGGAGTGGGGTTTGGACACAGAGAGAGTGAGGGGAGGACACAGTGGGAGTGGGGGGTGGACACAGAGAGAGTGAGAGGAGGACACAGAGAGAGTGAGGGGTGGACACAGTGGGAGTGGGGGGTGGACACAGAGAGAGTGAGAGGAGGACACAGAGAGAGTGAGGGGTGGACACAGTGGGAGTGGGGGGTGGACACAGAGAGAGTGAGAGGAGGACACAGAGAGAGTGAGGGGTGGACACAGTGGGAGTGGGGGGTGGACACAGAGAGAGTGAGAGGAGGACACAGAGAGAGTGAGGGGTGGACACAGTGGGAGTGGGGGGTGGACACAGAGAGAGTGAGAGGAGGACACAGAGAGAGTGAGGGGTGGACACAGTGGGAGTGGGGGGTGGACACAGAGAGAGTGAGAGGAGGACACAGAGAGAGTGAGGGGTGGACACAGTGGGAGTGGGGGGTGGACACAGAGAGAGTGAGAGGAGGACACAGAGAGAGTGAGGGGTGGACACAGTGGGAGTGGGGGGTGGACACAGAGAGAGTGAGAGGAGGACACAGAGAGAGTGAGGGGTGGACACAGTGGGAGTGGGGGGTGGACACAGAGAGAGTGAGAGGAGGACACAGAGAGAGTGAGGGGTGGACACAGTGGGAGTGGGGGGTGGACACAGAGAGAGTGAGAGGAGGACACAGAGAGAGTGAGGGGTGGACACAGTGGGAGTGGGGGGTGGACACAGAGAGAGTGAGAGGAGGACACAGAGAGAGTGAGGGGTGGACACAGTGGGAGTGGGGGGTGGACACAGAGAGAGTGAGAGGAGGACACAGAGAGAGTGAGGGGTGGACACAGTGGGAGTGGGGGGTGGACACAGAGAGAGTGAGAGGAGGACACAGAGAGAGTGAGGGGTGGACACAGTGGGAGTGGGGGGTGGACACAGAGAGAGTGAGAGGAGGACACAGAGAGAGTGAGGGGTGGACACAGTGGGAGTGGGGGGTGGACACAGAGAGAGTGAGAGGAGGACACAGAGAGAGTGAGGGGTGGACACAGTGGGAGTGGGGGGTGGACACAGAGAGAGTGAGAGGAGGACACAGAGAGAGTGAGGGGTGGACACAGTGGGAGTGGGGGGTGGACACAGAGAGAGTGAGAGGAGGACACAGAGAGAGTGAGGGGTGGACACAGTGGGAGTGGGGGGTGGACACAGAGAGAGTGAGAGGAGGACACAGAGAGAGTGAGGGGTGGACACAGTGGGAGTGGGGGGTGGACACAGAGAGAGTGAGAGGAGGACACAGAGAGAGTGAGGGGTGGACACAGTGGGAGTGGGGGGTGGACACAGAGAGAGTGAGAGGAGGACACAGAGAGAGTGAGGGGTGGACACAGTGGGAGTGGGGGGTGGACACAGAGAGAGTGAGAGGAGGACACAGAGAGAGTGAGGGGTGGACACAGTGGGAGTGGGGGGTGGACACAGAGAGAGTGAGAGGAGGACACAGAGAGAGTGAGGGGTGGACACAGTGGGAGTGGGGGGTGGACACAGAGAGAGTGAGAGGAGGACACAGAGAGAGTGAGGGGTGGACACAGTGGGAGTGGGGGGTGGACACAGAGAGAGTGAGAGGAGGACACAGAGAGAGTGAGGGGTGGACACAGTGGGAGTGGGGGGTGGACACAGAGAGAGTGAGAGGAGGACACAGAGAGAGTGAGGGGTGGACACAGTGGGAGTGGGGGGTGGACACAGAGAGAGTGAGAGGAGGACACAGAGAGAGTGAGGGGTGGACACAGTGGGAGTGGGGGGTGGACACAGAGAGAGTGAGAGGAGGACACAGAGAGAGTGAGGGGTGGACACAGTGGGAGTGGGGGGTGGACACAGAGAGAGTGAGAGGAGGACACAGAGAGAGTGAGGGGTGGACACAGTGGGAGTGGGGGGTGGACACAGAGAGAGTGAGAGGAGGACACAGAGAGAGTGAGGGGTGGACACAGTGGGAGTGGGGGGTGGACACAGAGAGAGTGAGAGGAGGACACAGAGAGAGTGAGGGGTGGACACAGTGGGAGTGGGGGGTGGACACAGAGAGAGTGAGAGGAGGACACAGAGAGAGTGAGGGGTGGACACAGTGGGAGTGGGGGGTGGACACAGAGAGAGTGAGAGGAGGACACAGAGAGAGTGAGGGGTGGACACAGTGGGAGTGGGGGGTGGACACAGAGAGAGTGAGAGGAGGACACAGAGAGAGTGAGGGGTGGACACAGTGGGAGTGGGGGGTGGACACAGAGAGAGTGAGAGGAGGACACAGAGAGAGTGAGGGGTGGACACAGTGGGAGTGGGGGGTGGACACAGAGAGAGTGAGAGGAGGACACAGAGAGAGTGAGGGGTGGACACAGTGGGAGTGGGGGGTGGACACAGAGAGAGTGAGAGGAGGACACAGAGAGAGTGAGGGGTGGACACAGTGGGAGTGGGGGGTGGACACAGAGAGAGTGAGAGGAGGACACAGAGAGAGTGAGGGGTGGACACAGTGGGAGTGGGGGGTGGACACAGAGAGAGTGAGAGGAGGACACAGAGAGAGTGAGGGGTGGACACAGTGGGAGTGGGGGGTGGACACAGAGAGAGTGAGAGGAGGACACAGAGAGAGTGAGGGGTGGACACAGTGGGAGTGGGGGGTGGACACAGAGAGAGTGAGAGGAGGACACAGAGAGAGTGAGGGGTGGACACAGTGGGAGTGGGGGGTGGACACAGAGAGAGTGAGAGGAGGACACAGAGAGAGTGAGGGGTGGACACAGTGGGAGTGGGGGGTGGACACAGAGAGAGTGAGAGGAGGACACAGAGAGAGTGAGGGGTGGACACAGTGGGAGTGGGGGGTGGACACAGAGAGAGTGAGAGGAGGACACAGAGAGAGTGAGGGGTGGACACAGTGGGAGTGGGGGGTGGACACAGAGAGAGTGAGAGGAGGACACAGAGAGAGTGAGGGGTGGACACAGTGGGAGTGGGGGGTGGACACAGAGAGAGTGAGAGGAGGACACAGAGAGAGTGAGGGGTGGACACAGTGGGAGTGGGGGGTGGACACAGAGAGAGTGAGAGGAGGACACAGAGAGAGTGAGGGGTGGACACAGTGGGAGTGGGGGGTGGACACAGAGAGAGTGAGAGGAGGACACAGAGAGAGTGAGGGGTGGACACAGTGGGAGTGGGGGGTGGACACAGAGAGAGTGAGAGGAGGACACAGAGAGAGTGAGGGGTGGACACAGTGGGAGTGGGGGGTGGACACAGAGAGAGTGAGAGGAGGACACAGAGAGAGTGAGGGGTGGACACAGTGGGAGTGGGGGGTGGACACAGAGAGAGTGAGAGGAGGACACAGAGAGAGTGAGGGGTGGACACAGTGGGAGTGGGGGGTGGACACAGAGAGAGTGAGAGGAGGACACAGAGAGAGTGAGGGGTGGACACAGTGGGAGTGGGGGGTGGACACAGAGAGAGTGAGAGGAGGACACAGAGAGAGTGAGGGGTGGACACAGTGGGAGTGGGGGGTGGACACAGAGAGAGTGAGAGGAGGACACAGAGAGAGTGAGGGGTGGACACAGTGGGAGTGGGGGGTGGACACAGAGAGAGTGAGAGGAGGACACAGAGAGAGTGAGGGGTGGACACAGTGGGAGTGGGGGGTGGACACAGAGAGAGTGAGAGGAGGAGGGAGAGTTGGGGGGTGTGGACACAGAGAGTGTGAGGAGCGGACACAGAGTGGGGGAGGGGCGGACACAGACAGAAGACCGAGGGAGAAGGGCAGTGAAACAGGAGCATGATAACACATTACATAAAGCATTACCTTCAGAATAATCTCCATGGTGAAAATGGCAGTAAAAGCAATATCAAAATAGGCAAGGATCTGGAAAGTAAATACAAATCTTCAGGTAATTAATCAGAAAATGTTCAAATGTTGAAAACGAAAGGTATACAGCACAACAGCAGCATATGAGAGAGAAGGACCATGTCCCCACAGCCCAGAGCACAGTAACAGTCTACCTTGTTACGGAAGGACTCTGCTCGGATGGGGTCTTCTGCAGCCAGTGAGATACTACTCAACAGAATAAAGAGAAGGATGAAGTTTGTAAAGGTGGTTGCATTTATGATCCTGTGGCACAACTTGCGTAGTCTGGAAGAGACAGAATAGGAGCAATCCATGAACAAGGGTAAGTCTGTGAGACCATAGTCCACAGCCCATTCAATATCGGAGCAGAATGAGGCCATTCAGTCCATTGGTTCTGCTCAATTACAGCTGACATGTTTCTCAACCCCATTCTCCTGCCTTCTCCCTGTAATCCTTGAACCCCTTACTAATCAAGAACCTATCTATCTTTGTCTTAAATACACTCAATGACTTGGCCTCCACAGCCTTCTGCAGCAATGAGTTCCACAGATTCGTCAACCTCTGACTGAAGACATTCCTTCTCATCTCAGTTCTAAAAGGTCATCCCTTCACTCAGGTCCTAGTCTCCCCAACTCCAGCTTCTCCTTGTTTGACAAGCCCTTCATCCCTGGGATCATTCTGATAAACCTTCTCCAGACCCCCTCAAACACCAGCACATCCTTTCTTAAATATATGGCCCTAAACTGTTCATGACATTCCAAGTGCAGTCTAAATCAGACTCTTATACAGCCTCAGCACTACATCTCAGCTTTTGTTTTCTAGCCCTCTTGAAATGAATGTTGACATTGCATTTGTCTTCCTAACTGCCAAGTGAACCTGCATGTTATGTGTAAGAGAATCCTGAACTAAGACTCCCAAGTCCCTTTGTGCTTCAAATTTCTGAAGCCTTCCTCATTTAGAAGATAGTCTACACTTCTAGTCTTCCTACCAAGGTGCACAACTTCACATTTTCCCACAATGGATTCCATATGGTAATTCGTGACCTACTCTCCTAGCATGTCCAAGTCCTTATGCAGCCTCCCCACTTCCTCAACATTTGCTGTCCCTCCACCTATCTTTGTGTCATCTGAAAACTTTGCAACAATACCCACAGTTCCTTCATCTGGATCATTAATGTATAACATCAACAGTGGTGGCTCAAAGCCCAAAGGGACAGCACCTTCAGAACAGGAAAAGGGGAGGCAGCTGTAGATCTTCACCTTTGAAGATGTCAGGTGGAACAGAATGCTGTCGTTCTGCATCACAAATGCTTACAATTATAGGGCTGGCTTTCTGAGCTCTACCTGTCCTCGAAGAAACATCGAAACAATGTCACAGGAAGAGAGCTGTGTGCACTAACCCATTCCACCAAACTTCACCTACTTGTTTGTCGGGCTGAAGATGAAGAAGGAGCTGGCATTGGGCATGGGGACTGCCTTCTCTTTCAGCTGGAGCTCAGCAAGAGGACGAGGACGGGGGCTCAGGGGGAACTCGGGCTCCTCTTCCTCATCATCACCTGCAGAAAACACAGGAAGTATTATTTAAATGGAGAAAAACTACAGAAAACAGCAACATGATGGGATTTGAGGATGCAGCTAGCACCCAGCTGCAGCAGGGAATCAGGAAGGCTCACGGAATGTTGGCCCTTATTTCAATGGGGTTGGAGTCTAAGAGTAGGGAAATCTTACTGCAACTGTACAAGGTGCTGGTGAACTCACAACTGGAATACTGTGAGCAGTTTTAGTCCCTTATTTAAGTAAAGATATAATTTCATTGGAGACAGTTCAGAGAAGGTACACTAGGACGATCCCTTGTATGGAGAGATTATCTTATGAGCAAAGATTAAACAGATTGGGATCCTACTCATTGGAGTAGAGAAGAGTAAGAGATGATCTCATTGAAACATAAAGGTTTCTTAAGGGGCTTGACAGGTTAAATGCTGAGAGAGGACGCTTCCCCTCATGGGAGAGTCTAGGACCAGAGGGAATAGTCTCAGAATAAAGGGGCACCAATTTAAGACTGAAACAAGGTGAGTCCCTTGTTATCCTATGTGGTTGATTGTGCCTCCCATGATCCACGATCAACCCGGTTAGATATCGAAGCCTCTCAGGCAAAATGCCCCCTCATTAACCTGTTGTTTATGGACAAGATGAGAACTGTCACGGATCATTGTCCTGAACACAGTCAAAGCTTGGAGGGTGAGGTAATTTACAAAAAACCTCCCCTTTCACTTCTATAGTGGGAATGTTGGGATTTCAGCCAGGCTTGATGGACACTGGCTTTAAGCTTTGGGAGTCCAGAGGAATCTCCTGTTTGGGAGACCTATTCGATGAGGAGGTCATGATGTCTTCCGAACAGTTGGGTCAGAGGTTCAGGTTGGAATCTTCGAGGAGAAAGTGAGGACTGCAGATGCGGGAGATCAGAGCTGAAAATTGTGTTGCTGGAAAAGTGCAGCAGGTCAGGCAGCATCCAAGGAGCAGGAGAATCGACGTTTCGGGCATGAGCCCTTCGTCAGGAATGACTGAAGAAGGGCTTGTGCCCGAAACGTCGATTCTCCTGCTCCTTGGATGCTGCCTGACCTGCTGCACTCTTCCAGCAACACATTTTCAGCTCAGAAGTTCAGGTTACCTCGTTCTTTTGATATCTAATATCTTTTGATATTTTCAAGTTAGAGACTTCATACAAAAAAAGACCACATTGATGTTTCATCCTTACAAATCAGACATGGAGAGGAGAGCGCTCCGGTCAGCGGACGCCCCCTCGGTTAGCACTCTCTATCACTTGCTAGGTAGTAATGTGTCGAAGGACATGGAACAACTATGTAAAACCTGGACTCCTCAGAGATGTGGGAGGACATTTGGGAAAATGTTAGGAAGATCTCTATTTGTAATAGGTCTCAGGCTACTCAACTGAAGGTATTCCATAAGGCCCACCTGGCACCAGAACGGTTTGCGAAGTCTAAGACAGGAGCGTCCCCAATGTGCCCCAAGTGCAAAGTGTAAGGTACTCTTATTCATTGTTTATGGACATGCCACAAGATCCGCAGGTATTGGGATGACAGAGCGAGTGCTTTAGCAAAGGTTTTGGAGACTGAGATTGGGTTGGATCCGGTGTGCCTCCTTTTCCAAATGTTTCCCTCCCTGGATGTATTATTATTATTATTCTTTTTTTCTGTGCAAGAAAAAACATTTCAATGAGTTGGGTATCGGAAAATCCCCCAGGACTCTCGAGCTAGCATAGGATAGTTATGGAACACATTCCCCTGGACTTCCTTATGAGTACTATGCACCAGAAAATGGAATTGTTCTATGGAACATGGCAGCCATTTTTGAATTATATTGATGTAGATGTATCGGCTACATTATCCAGGGCCTTTGTCTAGCTGTGAGGATGGTGCCTGTTGGTTTGGGGGCCCCTGGGAGGAAGAATCCCATATAAATACAGGTCTACTTGTGAGCGGCACGGTTAGCAGTGGTTAGCACTGTTTCCTCACAGTGCCAGGGACCCAGGTTTGATTCCTGCCTTGGGCGACTGTCTGCGTGGAGTTTGCACATTCTCCCTGTGTCAGAGTGGGTTTCCTCCAGGTACTCTAGTTTCCTCCCACAATCCAAAGATGTGCAGGCCAGGTGAATTGGCCATGCTAAATTGCCCATAGTGTTAGGTGCATTCGTCAGGGGTAAATGGAGGGAATGGGTCTGGGGGGTTACTCTTTGGAGGGTCGGTGTGGATTTGTTGGGCCGAAGGGCCTGTTTCCACACTGTAGGGAATCTCATCTACTCACTATTGCTCCCATTGTTGGGGAACTGTGATGAGAGTTGTAATGTTATTGATTGTAATTTTAGCTATCTTGTTAGAACTTGATATAATTTTATTTCAACTGTTTGTTTATTTATTTATTGGTTATTTACTGTACTGTAGTTTTTCATAGAGTTTTTTTTATTCTTTTTGTGTTTTGGTAGTTTGTGGAGTAGATTAGTAGTTTTTTTTCTTTTTGTTTTGTTGCTGCTATTATATTGTAAAGTGGTTATACTATTTTGTACTAGTTTTGTAATTTTGTAAAAAACCTGAATTTTTTTTTCAATAAAAATATTTATAAAATAAAGACTGAAACAAGGAGGAATTTCTTTCTGTCAGAGGGCTGTGAGTCTTGGAACTTCTTGCCACCGAGAGCCGTGCAGACAAAGTCCTTGTGTATATTTAAGGGTAAGATAAATAGATCCTTGATCTGTAGGAGACTCAACAGTTACGGGGAAAACACAGAAAATGGGATGTGAGGAATTTTGGACCAGCCATGATCCTACTGAATGGTGAGGATGGCTCAACAAGCTGTTCCTACTTTTTACATTCTTAAAGGATAAAGATGGGGTGAAAAAACACTTCAGTTGTCCTGCCCCGATAACCTCCTCCCAGCTAGCACCATGTCTCTCTCTCTCACACACACATCGCGCACGCACACATAGACAATAAAAAGTCACAAACTGGAGTGTTGGATTCATCAGGAGCTCAACAAAAGGTTATTCAAGCAGCTGAAAATTAATAAGGAAGGAGAAGATTAAATATGAGGGTAAGCTAGTTAGTAATATGTAGGAAGACTGTAAGAGTTTCTTTAAATATATAAAAGGACAAAAGAGAGGCAAAAGTGGACATTGGCCACTGGAAAATGACGCTGGAGGGATAGTAATGGGGAACAAGAAATGGCTGAGAAACTAAATAATTACTTTGTGTTAGTCTTCACGGTGAAGAAAATGAATAACATCCCAAAACTTCGAGAGAGTCAGAGGGCAGAGGTGAGTATGGTGGCCATCACTAAGGAGAAGATACTAGAAAAACTGAAAAATCTGAAAGTGGATGAACCCACCTTGGACCAGAGTTCGAAGGGATATAGCTGAAGAGATAGTGGAGGTGTTAATGGTGATCTTTCAGGAATCACTGGAGTCAGGGAGGATCCCAGAGGACTGGTAAATTGCTAACGTGACACCCCTGTCTAAAAAGGGAGTAAGACAAAAGACAGACCATTACAGATCGATTAGCCTGACCTTGGTGGTGAGTAAGAGTTTGGAGACCATTGTGAAGGATGAGATTTCTGAAGACTTAGAAATGCATGGTAAAATAGAACAAAGTCAGCTTGGTTTCACCAAGGGGATGTCATGCTGACAAATCTGCTAGAATTCTTTGAGGAGGGAATGAGCAGGTTAGACCAAGGAGAGCCAATGGATGTTATCTACCTGGACTTCAAGAAGGCCTTTGACAAGGGGCCACTCAGGAAGCTTCTGAGTAAGAAATAGGCCCATGGTGTCAGAGGCAAGGTGCTAGCATGGATAGAAGCTTGGCTGTCTGGCAGAAAGTGGGGATAAAAAGGTCTTTCTCAGGATGGCAGCCGGTGACAAGTGGTGTCCCACAAGGCTCAGTGTTGGGACCACAACCTTTCACTTTATACATTAACAATCTAGATGAAGGAACTGATGGTATTCTGGCTAAGTCTGCAGATAATATAAAGGTAGGTCGAGAGACAGGTAGTATTGATGAGGTAGAGAGGCTGCAGGAGGATTTAGACAGGTTGGAATAGTGGACAAAGAAGTGGCGATAGAGTGCAACATGGGCAAGTGTGAGGTCATGCAGTCTGATGAGAAGAACAAAAGCACGGACTATTTTCTAAATGGTGAGAAAATTCAGAAGTCTGAAGTGAAAGAGATTGGGGAGTTCTCGTCCAGGATTCTCTCAAGGTAAACTTGAGTCAGTAGTTAGGAAGGCAAATACAATGTTGGTGTTTATTTTGAGAGGACTTGAATATAAAAGCAGAGATGTACATCTGAGGCTCTATAAGGCTCTAGTCCGACCTCATTTGGAGTATTGTGTGCAATTTTGGGCCTCATAGCTCAGGAAGGATGTACTGGCCCTGGAGCAGGTTCAGAGGAGGTTCAAGAGAATGGTCCCAGGAATGAAAAGCTTAACATTTAAGGACTGTGGGACTATACTCGGAGTTTAGAAGAATCTATTTGAAACTTACAGAAAGTTGAATGGCCTGGACAGTGTGAATGTTGGAAGGTGTTTCCACTGGTAGGAGATACTCAGACCTGAGGGCACAGCCTTAGAGTAAAGGGAAGACGTTTTAGAATGGAGATACGGAGAAATCTCTTCAGCCAGAGAGTGGGGAATCTATGGAATTCACTGCCACAGAAGGCTGTGGAGGCCAGGTCACTGAGTATATTTAAGGTGGAGATAGATAGGTTCTTGATTGTCTTGGAGATCAAGGGTTACGGGGAGAAAGTGGGAGAATAGGATTGAGAATCTTACCAGCCATGATTGAATGGTGGAGCAGGCTCGATGGGTTGAATGGCATAATTTCTGCTCCTATGTCTAATGGTCTTATGAAGGTGCAATCATATCACTTTAGTTGATGACAGTTTGTAAATAGAACTCATCACATTCCTAACGCTCCTGGTTGTGGAGTTCAGTGTCATAGAGTCATACAACAGGAAAACAGACCCTTCGGTCCAATCAGACCAGGCCAATCATAATCCCAAACTAAACTAGTCCCACCTGCCTGTGCTTGGTCCATATCCCTCCAAACATTTCCCTGGTCATGCAGAGCAATCAGGACTGTACACAGTATGCCAGCAGAGGCCTCACCAATGAACAATTCCAACATGACGTCCCAACCCTTGTTACTACTCCAAATAATATCGTTGAGACCAAAACCTTTCATTGCATACATATTTAATATATAATCTTGACCTACCTACATACATTTAATTTATTATACAAACTTAATCTGCTTATATTTTATACATTTTATATACAATTTCAATCTGAATTGTTTATCCAGTTAATATACAATATATAATCTCAATTTGCTCATACTTTATGTGTTTAAGAGATAGTATATAATCTTTGTTTGCCTATCGTGTGTGTGTGCGTGTGATATATAATTTGCATTCTCTACCTACAGTACTCTTGTATGCAGTCTGCCATTCAAGGCTACATTTTCTGAAATAATCAAAATGCAGTTCCTGTGTGTTTAGTTTAGATTAGATTATTTTAGATTAGATTACTTACAGTGTGGAAACAGGCCCTTCGGCCCAACAAGTCCACACCGACCCGCCAAAGCGCAATCCACCCAGACCCATTCCCCTACATTTACCCCTTCACCTAACACTACGGGCAATTTAGCATGGCCAATTCACCTAACCTGCATATTTTTGGATTGTGAGAGGAAACCGGAGCACCCGGAGGAAACCCACGCAGACACGGGGAGAGTGTGCAAAATCCACACAGACAGATACCTGAGGTGGGAATTGAACCCAGGTCTCTGGCGCTGTGAGGCAGCACGGTGCCACCGTGCCACCCACAGTTGGCTCAGATGTCACAGTCAGAGCTTCAACAGGACAGCAACAACAAATAACTTGTATTATTAAGATTTGAAGGAGCCAGTGATGGACTAGGGTGGACAAAGTTAAAATCACACAACACCAGGTTATAGTCCAAAAGGTTTATCTGGGAGCACAAACTTTCAGAGCACTGCTCCTTCATCAGGTGGTTGTGGAGCAGGACCATAAGACACAGAATTTGTAGCAAAAGGTTACAGTGTCACATGGCTGAAATCTAAATTTGTTTAATATATTTCAGCCGCATGACACTGTAATCTATTGCTGTAAATTCTGTATCTCATGGTCCTGCTCCACAACCACCTGATGAAGGAGCAGTGCTCCAAGAGTTTGTGCTCTCAAATAAACCTGTTGGACTATAACCTGGTGTTGTGTGATTTTTAACTTTGTATTAATATGGTACCTTCAACATCACTAAACATCCCGTGGTGTCTTACAGGACAATTATTAAACAAAAGTTGGCACGGAGCCACATTTTCAGTCAGATGACCAGAAGCTTGGTGATTTTGAGAAGTGTTTTACAGGAGGTAGCTGGGGTGGGGAAGCTAAGAGATGGAAGGAACAAGTTTCAGACAGATGCAACTGAAGGCACAGACACCAATGGTGGAGCCAATAAAATCAAAGATGCTTAAGAAGCTTGAATTAGAGGAGGACAAAGATTTACAAGATTCCTGGGTTCTGGACAAGATTTCAGAGATAGGGAGCAGCAGAGTGATAGGGAACTGGACTTCCAAACGTAAGTTGGAAAAAAAAGAAAAGTTAGAATATGAGATACCAGACAGGAATGTATTAGAATAATGAAGGATGGCGGTAACAAAGGTTTAATGAGGGTTTCAGGAGGAGAGGCACTGAGATAGGGGCATAGTGAGGCAATACGCCAGAGGGAGAAATTGGTGGGCTCAAAGAACTGCAGAGTCTGGAAATCAAACAAAAACAGAAATTACTAGAAAAACTCAGGTCTGGCAGCCTCAATGGAGTCCTCACTTTTGTCTCAATGGAGAGAAAGCAGAGCTAATGTTCCCAGTATGGTTCTGATGAAGGGTTTGCCTGGTTTGTAGCATCTGGGTGAATCTCCTTCGCACTCCCTTCAATCCCCGCCAATCTTCTGGTCCACTCAAAATCCATTTAATTTCAGTCTTGATCCCTTCTCATCCAAGGAAGAGAACCCAAGCCTATCAAATCCTTCTTCATAACTAAAATTCTCCACGGCAGGCAACATCCTTGTAAATCTCTCTGCTGTATCCTCTCTCGTGTAATCACACCTTTGCTATAAGTGTGACCAGACCTGCACATATTGACATTGCTGTGACCTAACTAGTGTTGCATTGGCTTCCAGCATAAACCTACCAACTCTTAAATTCCATACTTTAGCTAATGCTGGCAAATACACATTCTTGACTAATTTATCACATGTTCAGTCACCTTCAGGGATTTGTCATCCTGTATGTCAAATTCCTTTGTTCTTTGACATCTCTCAGTAACCTAAGATTTATTCTCTCTCTTGCATTGGTGCTGTTCCCCAAATGTATGACTACACATTCACCAATTTGACCTCCATCGACCACAACTCACCCTCCTGATTATTCTGTTGAGATCCTCCTGCAGTCTACAGATTTCTCCTTCACTATTAACTATATGGCTAAGGTTTTTTATGCTTTTTAATCAATCTTCTACATTCAAGAGCAAATAATTGATAAAGACCACAGATAGTGAGGAGCCCAGTACTCAACCTTGCATAGACCCATTGCAAACAGTGTTTCAGTCACAGAAAGATTCAGCAAGTGTGGGTGGCACGGTGGTTAGCACTGCTGCCTCACAGCACCAGAGACCCGGGTTCAATTCCTGCCTCATTCTCCCCATGTCTGCGTGGGTTTCCTCCGGGTGCTCCGGTTTTCTCCCACTGTCCAAAAATGTGCAGGTCAGGTGAACTGGCCACGCTAAATTACCCGTAGTGTTAGGTGAAGGGGTAAACGTAGGGGAATGACTCTGAGTGGGTTGCACTTCGGCGGGTCGGTGTGGATTTGTTAGGCCGAAGGGTCTGTTTCCACACTGTAAGTAATCTAAAATAACAGCTTGCTTCCTACTACGGATCCAACTGCTCACTGTCTTGTATCCCATGAGGTTTTGTTCAAGAGACCATGTGGGATATTAGTCAAAGATTTTGCAAAGGTTTATGTCAACTCCATCAAATACATTTCCCTCATCAAGTCTTCTCATTACCCCAAAATATGTAATCTTGTTAGTCCAAACGCCTGTTTTATCTTATTGGTCAAACAAATCCTTGTTACCTGTCCTTGATTAATCCAAGTCTTTCAGAATAAGGATTTATCCTGTCCCTCAGAATTTTTTCCAGTTACTTCCATAGGGTCAAGGTGAAACTGACTATAATTATTCAGTTTATCCCTTTCTCTCTTGTTAAACAATGATGCAGTGTTAACTGTTCTCTACTTCTCTGACACCATGCATATTCGCCAAAGAGGATCATAAAATGATGATAATAGTCTCCGTTATTTCCGCTCTTTCATCTCCGAGCAACCCAGAATATATTTTATCTGAGTCAGGGTTTGGAATCCAGTGGGTGAGTGGCGAGCACTAGAATAGGGAATTCTATGGGTGGAGAACATTAGTTCATGGGACTCAGTGGGTGGTGGCACAAGGGAGAGGGAAACCAAGAGAAAGAGAAGGAGAGACAGTTAGACAAGGAGAAGTATAGGAAAAATATGGCAGTCAAAGAGAGGCTCAGTAGGATAGAAAGTAAGGGGGATAGAGAACCAGAGCACTTGGTTTTCCCTTCAGGCTTCACCACAACTTATGAGATTGACTCCAGAGCAATGTAACCTCACCACGGGAGTGTCACCGAGAGCAATGCCACTGGGAGGTTTGTTAGTGCTGATGTCAGTATGGTAACACTCATCTTTCGACACTAAAGGTTGTAGGTTCAAGACCCACTTTGCAGTCTTGATTCCAATCTCACATTCCACTTGGGAAGCGGTGTACTGCTGGAGGTAGAGTGAAGTCTCCTCTCTTAGCTGGATATCAACAATCCCATGCACTATTCAGGGATTCTACACCAATGCTCCTTCCAACTCCTGTTTGCCGGTTGCTGTAGCATATGGTGTCATTAAGACTGTCACACTATCCTATATTTTATTTCATTTATCTGATGTGGGCATCACTGGCAAGGTTAGCATTTATTGCACATCTGTAGTTGGCTTTGAGAAGGCAATGGCAAGCTTCTTAAGCTTGTGCAGTTCTTGGGGTATACGTGGACCCACAGTCCAACCGGAGGGAATTGCAGGATTTTGACCCAGTGACACTGAATGAACAACAATAAATTTCCAAATCAGGATGGTGAGTGGCTTGGAGAGGGACCTGCAGGTGATTGTTCTATCTGGTGCCCTTATTCTTCCGGATGGAAATAGTCATGGGCTTGGAAGTAGTTTTGGTGAGTTGTTGCAGTGCATCGTGTAGATGATACACACCCTGCTGCACTGTGCTTCAGTAGTGAAGGGAGTGGATACTCATGGATGTGGTGCCAATCAAGTGGGCTGCTTTGTCTGAGATGATGTTGAGCTTCGTGAGTGTTGTTGGAGCTGCACTCATCCAGGCAGGTAGGAAATATTCCATTACACTCTTGACTTGTACTTTACAGATGATGGACAAGCTTTGGGAGTCAGGAAGTCACCCGCTGCAATATTCCTAATTCCCACCTGCTGCATTTATATGGCCAGTCCAGTTCAGTTTCTGGTCAGTGGTAATCCAGCATGTTGATAATGGGGGATACAGTGATGGTGGTGCCATTCAACATTAAGGGGATATGGTTGGATTCATCTCTGTTGGCAATGGTCATTGCCTGGCACCTGTGTGATGTGAATGTCACTTGTCACTTAACAGACCAAGTCGTGAGTTCTGTCTGGGTCTTGTTACTTTTGGACATTGACTTTTTCAATATCTGAGGAGGCGCGAATGGTGCTGAACATTGTGCAAACGTTAGTGAACATCCCCACTTCTGACCTTATGATGGAGGGAAGGTCATTGATGAAGCAGAAGATGGTTGGGTCTCGGACACTGCCCTGAGAATTCCTGCAGAAATGTCCTGGAAATGAAATAACTGATTTCCAACAACCACAACCATCTTCCTTTCTATCAGGTATGATTCCAATTAGCGGGGGGTGGCTAGACCAAGTAACCTTAAGAGATCCAAATTTATACCGATCCTATTTGTTTCCAAGGTGGACATTCCTGGTTACTGCAAAACCCCACTCCATGCACCTTAGAGGAGCCAGCCCACAGGGTCTTGGGTCAATTATCTCATTGTTTGTGTGACCTTGCTGTGTAAGTTGGCTCTATGTTTCCCGATTTACACAGTAACTTCAAAAATACTTGATTAACAAGATAATGATTGAGGATGTTCTGGTACAAAGTATTAGGGAAATGAAAGATCTTTCTCACTGAAATTAAGTCTGGTGTTAGTGTTTGGCATTACCTGGAAAGTCAGCAGAAGGATAAGGCTCCTTCACTTCATTGACATTAGCTTCAAACTCGTCCACTTTCAGCTGCAAATTGTAAATAGATCCGGTGAGTAATTCAGCAAGGTTCATACAGAGAGCCAATTCAGAATATGCACAATTCCAGTGGACACATACACAATGGAATTCTCAATCCCAAACTATATCCACATCAGTATTACATACAATACGTATACCACATTCCAGTGTCCAAGCCCTGTGTAAGATCCCCACCTGACATTGGCTTGTTCAAACCAGCAATTCAAATCCAGGCCCGAAGTCAGACCCCAGTGACTTGGGAAACAGGGCAGAACCTGGTTGGACAACTGGGAAAAATCAAACCCTTCTCTGAATCCTTTACCTTCCAACATCCATTTTATCAAGCCCCTTTCCCGCTCAATCAAAACCTCTCCCTGACCCAGCACTCCATCAAACCCCTACCCAACTCGGTCAAAGCTCTCTGCACTCTGTCAAACTCCCACTCCATCAAACCTCTCCATCCTCCAACACCTACACAATCAAAAACCTTCCTTCCCCTCCTGCACCCAAACTGTCAAAGCCCTCCCACACATCAAACTGCTCCCCATTCCATCAATCACCTCCTGCCCCCTCTAACACCCAGCTCATCAAACACCTCCTGCACTTCATGAAATCCCTCCCCCAATCCCATCAAATCACTCCCTCACTCTCTCAAAATTATCCTCCCCTCCATCAAACACATCATCCATGCCCCAAACACCTACTTCATCATCTCCATAAAGTCCCTCCCCCACCCACCAAAGCCCACTCTGTCAAACCCCTCCTCCACTCCATTAACACCCTGCCCCCATAAAAGATTGTGATCCATTTTTCATGAACCTGGAACTGGCGATGCTGATCTTTTATTAATCCCATGATTTTTTTGGACATTGGGCAGGGAAGGGACTAATGCTTAAACAAACCATCTTTACACAAAGTGAAATGCCATTGGCCACAATGACAGAACATTTCAACTTCCCCTGCTGGGTGGGGGCTGTTAGGCCATTGGCTTCAAGGTGAATGGTCATGACTGATCCTTATTAATGCAACAACTAAAGCTTCTTGAGTATACAGGCATGTTCATTTGAAAATATGAAAGCTATGAATTTCCCAGGCTGCCTCGAATTCTATGTTCCTGAACAAGCACATGCACAGCTCCAGAAACACTAAGTATCATTTCCTCCTATGTATCCTCCGAAAGCAAAGTGAGTTCCTTGAGCTGCTCAATCCCACACCAGGTCCGTGTTTCCCCCACTAGATTTGTAGAATTCTATACTTGGCCTGCATTTCCCCCACTGGAGTTATACAGTCCCAGATCTGGCCTGTGTTTCCCCCATTAGAATTATACAATGCCAGTCTGTAGTGCTGTGGTCCTCAGTGATTAAGTCAATATTTCACATTCCCCATAAATTCTGCCATATGCAGGGCTCAGCATCAATCAGCACTACGATGCCTGTGTTTGCTGATGGGACCCAGAGAAGTCTGGCTGAGTTAACAAGAATGCAGGGACAGTGCTAAGCTGGCAGAGACAGGTTTAACATTGACCTTGGCAGTGGTGGGAATGCCCTCTGCCTTAAGCTTTGCCAGTTCAAGTTTCTTCAACAGTAGCTTCTCTTCCTCTGTTCGGCCCGGGTTGGCAGCCCTGAATAATGAAAGCAGAATGCAGAATTAGAGCTCAGTTTGATTCTCAGTGTCCGAGCCTAAGGCTTGTGTCATGATTCTCAGTGATCGAGCCTAAGGCCTGGGCTGTGGTCCTTAGTAATCGAGCCCAAAGCCTGGGCCACAGTTCTCAGTGACTGAACCTGAGAGTTAGGCCATGGTTCTCAGTGACCAAGCCTGAGGACTGGGCCATGTCTCTCAAGGAGTTCCATATTCCACATTTAGCTCATTTGCCCTAAATAAACATCCAGATGCAGCAACGTACCGGATACTGTGTTCTCACAGCAATGGTGATGGCGATGGAAATTTCCTCACACCTCCCTCTCCTCCCACCACCTGCTTCTCTCTCTAACTCACCTCTCCAACTTCCTCCTCTTCTTCTCCTCTGCTGCTTCCTTCTGAGCTGATGTCAGACTTTCTGCCTCTGCGAGATTGTCAACAGCGATGGCCAAGAAAACATTTAACAGAATATCTGGAGAAATCGAGCTGAGGATCAAATATATGCCAAAAGAAAAACTACAATTGAGTCATAGAGATGTACACCATGGAAACAGACCCTTTGGTCCAAATCATCCATGCTGACCAGAGATCCTAATCGATCTAGTCCCATTTGCCAGCATTTGGCCCATTTCCCTCTAAAACCTTTCTACTCATGTACCCATCTTTTAGCGTGCCTTTTAAATGCTGCAATTGTACCAGTTTCCACCACTTCCTGCAGCACCACCAGACGCATCATCCTCTGCAAGAAAAATATGCCCCTCAGGTCCCTTTTAAATCTTTCTCTTCTCACCTTAAACCTATGCCCTCTAGTTTTGGACTCCCCTACCCTGGAATAAAGACCTTGGCTATTTACCTTATCCGTGCCCCTCATGATCTTATAAACCTCTGTGGAGTCTTGACGGTCCAAGGAAAACAGCCCCAGCCTATTCAGCCTCTCCCAATAGTTCAAACCCTCCAAGCCTGGCAACATCCTTGCAAATCATTTCTGAACCCTCTTACATTGACAAGTGGGCTGAGTGTCCATCAAATATCAAACCATCTACCATTTGTTAATGGAGTGGCCACAAATAGACCTCAAGCCTTCCCCCTCAGAGAGAGCTGGAGCTGGTATCACTCCAACCACTCCAATCCAGATCCATTCTCCAATCTCTACATCCCTCACTATGCTTATTCCCAACCCCAATCCACGTACCTACCCACAGTTTAACCGGGAGAGTGTTCACACTGAAGGATACAGTTTCCACAAACAAACAGGATGATGAAGTAAATGCAGACCAGCACACCAGGGAAAGAAGGGCCTCCGTAGGCCATGATGCCATCGTTCATAATGGAATTCCAGTCCTCACCAGTCAATATCTGCAGCAAATACAGTGTGTCACAGTGTGTTCTCCAGCAGACAGGCAAACAGACAATCCAAGATGGGGTGGGAGGTCTGCTCATCAACAAGCTTCAATAGGAAACCTTGGGATTTTTTCTTTACCAGTACAGCATTCATAGAGTCAGAGAGTCATAGACATATACAGCATGGAAACAGACTCTTCAGTCCAACCCGTCCATGCCGACCAGATATCCTAACCCAATCTAGTCCCACCTGCCAGCACCCGGCCCTTATCCCTCCAAACCCTTCCTATTCATATATCCATCCAAATGCCTCTTAAATGTTGCAATTGTACCAGCCTCCACAACATCCTCTGGCAGCTCATTCCATACACGTACCACACTCTGCGTGAAACAGTTGTCCCTTAAGTCTCTTTTATATCTTTCCCCTCTCACCCTAAACCTGTGTCTTCTAGTTCTGGACTCCCTGACCCCAGGGAAAAGACTTTGTCTATTTATCCTATCCATGCCCCTCATAATTTTGTAAACCTCTATAAGGTCACCCCTCAGCCTCCGACACTCAAGGGAAACAGCCCCAGCCTATTCAGCCTCTCCCTGTAGCTCAGATCCTCCAACCCTGGCAACATCCTTGTAAATCTTTTCTGAACCCTTTCAAGTTTCACAACATCTTTCCGATAGGAAGGA
>NC_057735.1:49756646-49758969 GCF_004010195.1 Chiloscyllium plagiosum
CTTTAAACTCCCACATCTGACAAGAAGTACATATCACTGCAAAGGCCATTTTTGCTCCTTCACAATCTACAGACCCAGAAAATAACACCGTCTTATTCCTCTACAAACACTGCCCCAGGTTAAATTAATAGTTACAGTTTATATTTTAAGTTTAATCAAGAGACTTATCTCCAAAAACATATCATCAAGAAAGAATCCACTATACTGACTACTGCAGCCTTTCTCTTGGACAGACTTAAAACCACAATTAACTTATCTGATTCTGTGCTGTGAACTTCACCCAACAGTTCATCCAAGATTAATTGTGAATTTCACTGTTTGTTAATTTTCCCAGATGCACTCTGATGTCCAGCGATACACGAATTCCAACAGCAAAGGCAGTAACTGTGCAGGTTCTCGTTTTCTTTCTCTCTCTCTCTCTCTCCTGCACTGTCCTCACCATGTGCTTCCTTTGCCTGCTCTTCCTTTAAAACTGCTGTTGTTTTGACTTTTTTTTTCCCAAAGTTCCAAAACAATGCAACAGCATATGAAACAGTAATTGCTGCTCCTGGAATTAGAGGAAATCACTTACACCTAAAATACCTCAAAAAAAGGAGCAGCTCTTACAGCCAGAGATTTTTTCCGTCCTCCATCTTGGATTCCTATAATACTATCCATACACAAGCAACCAGAGAAAGGAGGAGAACAAAACTCTTCCATTATATCAGACAGTTTCTCTCTCCACAGATGCAGCCAAAGCTGCTAAATTTCTCCATTGCTTTGTTTCTAATTTCTCTTGTATACTTTAAAAAGCCTCACAATGTATCCACCTGGCATTCCTCAAAATTCATGGTCCCCCTATCAGTTTATAAACCAGAAAAGACAGCTGCAATGATAGTTGTAAATTTGTCTCATCAGGACTCCCACGGGAACTGATGAGATTTGTGAATATCTTGGAGTGACCAGACCGTGTTTCAAGAAGGAGAAATACCCTGGTATTTGAGGGGAATCCCCAGGGTCATTCAAGCTTCCATTCTGAAGGCAGTATGCACAAAGCCAACTTGTATTCATTGAGTTTAAGATGAATATTAAATATGTGTGTTTTATATGATAGGGGAGTCTAATAGATACAAATGAACTATCGGCTCTGGTTGGAGTAATGACAGCCAAGATGATACAATATTCCAACCAGAATCAAATTTTTGGGAAGAAACCAGAGGGAATTCTACTGTATTCAGACAGTGTGACTGTGCTGCTCATAAACTCTAACTCTCTCTCCCAGGACTTATTCTGATTTTTTAAAAATTTGCATGATTGTCTTTGATGACCAAGTGTGACCCGTAGAGAGTAGAGTGTGGCAGTTTGTTAAGTGTGGAAATTTAAGAATTAGTTGCTTGCCTTAGAATCTAGTACTAATTAATGCTCGTTCTTTGATAACATCATCTGTTTGGAACATAGGAACAAAAGAAAATGAAGAGGCCATTCAGTCAAGATCAGAGTGGTGCTGGAAAAGCACAGCAGGTCAGGCAGCATCCAAGGAGCAGGAAAATCGACGTTTTGGGCAAAAGCCCTTCATCAGGAATGAGGCTGGGAGCCTCTGGGGTGGAGAGATAAATGGGAGGGGTTGGGCTTGGGAGAGGTAGCTAAGAGTGCAATAGGTGGATGGAGGTGGGGATGAAGGTGATAGGTCGGAGAGGAGGGTGGGTCTGATCCCCAGCATCTGCAGTCCTCACTTTCGCCCATTCAGCCTCTGAGCCTATTCCGGGCCAAGAGTATTAAGGCAGTAGGAGTATACTTAAGAGGGAAATCAGGAGGGCAAAACGGGGACATGAAATACCTTTGGCAAAAAGAATTAAAGAGAATCCAAAGGGTTTTTACAAATATATTCAGGACAAAAGGGTAACTAGGGAGAGAATAGGGGCCCCCCAAGATCAGCAAGGCGGGTCTTTGTGTGAAGCCACAGAAAATGGGGACGATACTAAATGAATATTTTGCATCAGTATTTACTGTGGAAAGGGATATGGAAGATTTGGACTGTAGGGAAATAGATGGTGACATCTTGCAAAATGTCCAGATTACAGAGGAGGAAGTGCTGGATGTCTTGAAACGTTTAAAAGTGGATAAATCCCCAGGACCTGATCAGGTGTACCCGAGAAACTCTGTGGGAAGCTAGAGAAGTGATTGCTGGGCCACATGCTGAGATATTTGTATCATCGATAGTCACAGGTGAGGTGCCGGAAGACTGGAGGTTGGCACATGTGGTGCCACTGTTTAAGAAGGGCGGTAAAGACAAGCCAGGGAACTATAGACCGGTGAGCCTGACCTCGGTGGTGGGCAAGTTGTT
>NC_057735.1:49759376-49786909 GCF_004010195.1 Chiloscyllium plagiosum
GAAGGCGTTTGGTATGCTTTCCTTTATTGGTCAGAGTATTGAGTACAGGAGTTGGGAGGTCATGTTGTGGCTGTATTGGACATTGGTTAAGACACTGTTGGAATATTGCGTGCAATTCTGATCTCCTTCCTATCGGAAAGATGTTGTGAAACATGAAAGGGTTCAGAAAAAATTTACAAGGATGTTGCCAGGGTTGGAGGGTCTGAGCTACAGGGAGAGGCTGAACAGGCTGGGGCTGTTTTCTCTTGAGTGTCGGAGGCTGAGGGGTGACCTTATAGAGGTTTACAAAATTATGAGGGGCATGGATAAGATAAATAGACAAAGTCTTTTCCCTGGGGTCAGGGAGTCCAGAACTAGAGGGCATAAGTTTAGGGTGAGAGGGAAAAGATATAAAAGAGACTTAAGGGGCAACTTTTTCACGCAGAGGGTGGTACGTGTATGGAATGAGCTGTCAGAAGATGTGGTGAAGGCTGGTACAATTGCAACATTTAAGAGGCATTTGGATGAGTATATGAATAGGAAGAGTTTGGAGGGATATGGGCCAGGTGCTGGCAGGTGGGACTAGATTGGGTTGGGTTATCTGGTCGGCGTGGACGGGTTGGACCAAAGAGTTTGTTTCCATGCTGTACATCTCTATGACTCTATGACAGGGGACAGTGTCAAAATGTTGCACTATTAGTTAGGGAGTCAGCTCAGTCCGGCAGCAAGGAGGGACGGTATCTTGAAAGGGTCTGCAAATGAGGCTTTGTGGGTAGAGTTTAGAAATAAAAAGGGGGTAGTTACAGACCCAAAAATTTACTATACACCCCAAACAATAGAGAAGCAGAAATGTGAACAATTTACTGCAGAGTGTGAAACAATAATCAGGTAATTATATTAAGGGATTTCAACCACCCAAATATTAATTGGGATAGTCATAGCGTAATAGGTCTAGATGGGCAGATCTCTTGAAACATACTTTGAAGAGGTTTTGATTTCAACATATACAGAGGAGCCTCTATTATCCGAAGTACCCGGGCGGGGAGTATTTCGTTCGGTTAATTGAATTCTGGATAATCGAGTGCTGGATAACATTGTTTAGCCAGGCTTTGGGACCTTGTGATCTTGTTGGATAACCGATGCTGGATAATCGAGGTTCCTCTGTAAATGGTGCTACAAAGGTCAGTGCTGGACCAGATTCTGGGGAATGAAACCAGACAGGTGTTCAAGGTGATGCAGCTGGGGGAGCATTTTATGATAGTGACAGCAACGCCACACATTTTATGTTTGTTATAGAAAGCAGAAAGATGGTCAGCAAAAAAACTTTGAATTGCAGAAAGGCAGATTTTGTTAAAATAAAACAGGATCTGACCAAAGTAAACAGAGAACAACTACTTCAGAGTAAATCTACAGCAGAACTGAAGGGATCACATTCAAAATAAAACTGAATACAGGCCTTTTTGGGGTGTTAATGTAGGAGCAACAAGCCCAAAGAACTCTAAAAATATTCAGGATAAAAATATGGATATGAAGGAGGGGTTTTTAACTGGTGCAAGGAGAGCACATCAATGGAGCCCCAGTGGGAATATAGACAGTGCACAAAGGAACTTATGAAAACAATTAGGAAAACAAAGAGAGGGCATGAGATAACACTGGTGGGTAAGGTTAGGGAGGATCCCAAGATATTCTATAAGAATATTAAGGGGAAGAGAATAACCAGGAAACAATAAAGTCAATTAGGGACCAACAGGACAATGTGTGTGTGTGAAGCTGGTTGGTAGGGTGTTAAACGAGTACAGTCAGGTCTGTCTTAACTCAGGAAATGGAAGATTTAGGTACTTTGGGAAGAGTGATCGTGAGGTTCATGAGAAGATTGACATACAGAATATCAGAGGTTCCGACGGGTTTATAAGTGGACAAAACCCTTGTTCCAGCTGAGCCCTCTCACAGGCTGCTCTGACAGACAAGCAAGGAAATTACAAGGGCCCTGACCCAAGTTTATAATTCCTCACTGACCATGGAGGAGATACCAGAGGACAGCTGATGTCATTCCCTTTTCAAGAAGGGTGGTAGAAATAAATCAGGGAACTGCAGATCAATGAGTCTCACATCAGTGATCGTAGAATAGATCATAGAATCCCTACATGTGGGAGCAGGCTATTTGGCCCATCGAGTCCACACTGATCCTCTTAAGAGCCTTCCACCCAGACCCACTTCCCACCTAGCCTGCACAACCCTCGACACTACGGCACAGTCAATCCACCTAGCCTGCACAACCCTCGACACTACGGCACAGTCAATCCACCTAGCCTGCACAACCCTCAACACTACGGCACAATCAGTGGTGGGGAAACTACTGGAGAAAATTCTGAAGGAGAGAATTAATCCCTATTTAGAGAGGCAAGGTTTGATCAGGGGTGGCGATGCTTAACAAATTTGATTGAAATGTTTTGAGGAAGTGTTCAAATGAGGGTAGTGCAGTCGATGCGTAGTTTATATAGATTTCAGTAAAGCCTTTGACAAGATCCCACATGAGAGACTGTAAACAAGGTAAAAGTAAACATGGGATTCAGAGTGACTTGGCAAGGTGTATCAAAATTGGCTTTGTGTTAGGAGACAGAAGATGGTGATAGAAGTCTGTTTATGTGACTGGAGGCTGGTGTGCAGTACTAGAGGGATCAGTGCTGGGTTCCTTATCATTTGTGATTATATATAAACACTATAGAATAAAATTTGGGGGGTTGGGGGTTTGGGAGGGGGTGATAGGTGAGCTTGCAGATGACACGAAGACTGGCCAAGTGATTGACAATGAAGAAAGAGGTTAGGTTATTGGTCAGATGGGTAGGTCAGTGGCAGATGGAATTTAACTCTAAATGTGAGGTGATGCACTCTGGATGAAGGAACAAAACAAGGGAGTACTCAATGTAGGGCAAGGCAATAGGAAGCTCAGAGGAACAAAGGAATCTTAGGGTGATTATCCAAAGATCCTTGAAGGTGGCAAGGCAGGTTAATAGGGTACTTACCCTTACCAGACATGGCTTGGATTATAAGAGCAGGGAGGTTATGCTGGAGTTGGTTAGGACTTTGGTTAGACCACAGCTGTTCCCTTCAATTGAAGGTTCAAACACAAGGGGGCGTAATTTTAAAGTGAAAAGCAGGACATTTAGAGGGGATTTGAGGAATTTCTTTTTCACCCAGAGGTGGACGGGAATCTGGAATAAACTGTCAGGGAGGGTAGGTGAGGCAGGTAACTTCACATGCTTTAAAAATTTATAGCCTAAAGATTCTGTGTCTTAAGTTCTTATATTCCACAACCACCTGATGAAGGAGCAGCGCTCCGAAAACTAGTGCTTCCAAATAAACCTGTTGGACTATAACCTGGTGTGATGTGATTATTAACTAAATGCAAAGTGCTAGAGAAACTTAGCAGGTCTGGCAGCATACATGTAGAGAGAAAACAGCTAACGTTTTGAGTCTGGTGTGATGCTCTTTTCAAAACAAAGACATTAAAATAGATATGTAATTTCTCAGCCTTGGTGTGCAGGACATAATTTCAAAGCTGTGGATGATACAAAAGGTGTAAGAATTGGAAACTGAGATAGACAGTATGGAACTCCAAAACAATATCAATAAATTGGCATGGGTGAAGAGGTGTGGTTGGAAGAACACGAGTATAAAATAGAGCTACAATTCTAAAGGAGGTGCAGGAGCAGATGGCCTGTTGGTGCACAGGTCAATCAAAGTGACAGGACTGGTGGACAGAACAGTTAATAGAGCATATGGTATTCTCTGCTTTATTAATGGGGCATATAGTCTAAGATCAGAAAGGTTACGAAGAACTTGTGTATGACATCTGTGAGTCCTCAGCTTAAGCACTGTGTACAGTTTTGGGTGGTACACTATAGGAAGGATGGGAATGCACTGGACAGAGTACAGAAGGGTTGTCCAAAAGTGTTCTCAGGGATGAGAAATTTCAACTATGAGAATATATTAGAGAGGTTGGGACTGCTTTCCTTGGAGAGAATGCTAAGAATAAAATTGATTGAAGTTTTCAAAATTAAGCAGCCTGTATAATAGATAGGGAGAGACTGTGTTCCTGCACATAAAAGGACCAGGAATGAGGGAGCATAGATTTAAAGTAATTTGCAAATGTAGAAATGTGAGAAATCTTTATCAAACAAGTGGTTCAGGTCTGCGATATACTTGCCTAGAAATGTCGTGAAGGCAGGTCCATAGCAGGTATTCAAGAGGGTATGAGATACAGTCATAGAGTCATAGGGATGTACAGCATGGAAACAGACCCTTCGGTCCAATCCATCCATGCCGACCAGATATTCCAACCCGATCTAGTGCCACCTGCCAGCACACAGCCCATATCCCTCCAAACCCTTCCTATTCATATACCCATCCAAATGCCTCTTAAATGTTGCAATTGTACCAGCCTCCACCACATCCTCTGGCAGCTCATTCCATACACATACTACTCTCTGCGTGAAAACGTTGCCCCTTAAGTCTCTTTTATATCTTTCCGCTCTCACCCTAAACCTATGCCCTCTAGTTCTGGACTCCCCGACCCCAGGGAAAAGACTTTGTCTATTTATCCTATCCATGCCCCTCATAATTTTGTAAACCTCTATAAGGCCACCCCTCAGCCTCTGACACTCCAGGGAAAACAGCCCCAGCCTGTTCAGCCTCTCCCTGTAGCTCAGATCCTCCAACCCTGGCAACATCCTTGTAAATCTTTTCTGAACCCTTTCAAGTTTCACAACATCTTTCCGATTGGAAGGAGACCAGAATTGCATGTAATATTCCAACAGTGGCTTAACCAATGTCCTGTACAGCCACAACATGACCTCCCAACTCCTGTATTCAAGACTCTAACCAATAAAGGAAAGCATACCAAACGCCTTCTTCACTACCCTATCTACCTGCGACTCCACTTTCAAGGAGGTATGAACCTGCACTCCAAGGTCTCTTTATTCAGCAACACTCCCTAGGACCTTACCATTAAGTGTATAAGCCCTACTAAGATTTGCTTTCCTAAAATGCAGCACCTCGCATTTATCTGAATGCCTATCTGGTCCAGATCCTGTTGTAATCTGAGGTAACCCTCTTTGCTGTCCACTACACCTCCAATTTTGGTGTCATCTGTAAACTTACTAACTGTACCTCTTATGCTCGCATCCAAATCATTTATGCAAATGACAAAACATAGAGGGCCCAGCACCGATCCTTGTGGTACTCCACTGGTCACAGGCCTCAAGTCTGAAAAACAACCCTCCACCACCACCCTCTGTCTTCTACCTTTGAGCCAGTTTTGTATCCAAATGAGATACAGAACCTGAGTTCTCCCTGTATTCCATGAGATCTAACCTTGCTAATCAGTCTCCCATGGGGAACCTTGTCGAACGCCTTATTGAAGTCCAAATAGATCACATCTACTGCTCTGCCCTCATCAATCCTCTTTGTTACTTCTTCAAAAAACTCAATCAAGTTTGTGAGACATGATTTCCCACACACAAAGCCATGTTGACTATCCCGAATCAGTCCTTGCCTTTCCAAATACATGCACATCCTGTCCCTCAGGATTCCCTCCAACAACTTGCCCACCACCGAGGTCAGGCTCACCGGTCTATAGTTCCCTGGCTTGTCTTTATCGCCCTTCTTAAACAGTGGCACCACGTTTGCCAACCTCCAGTCTTCCGGCAACTCACCTGTGACTATCGATGATACAAATATCTCAGCAAGAGGCCCAGCAATCACTTCTCTAGCTTCATTGTTTCTATTTAACTAATGTGCAAGAGTACAGGAAAAAGACAAGGGATTGACACTCATTTGAAGAGCTAGTGCAGACATAATGGGCCAAATTGCCTTCTTCTTCAATAACAATCCTGCAAGGCTGCACTAATTGATTCCAGCCCTTTCCCAAAGACTGTCAGGCCAACTTGCCATATTGTTCCTGTTTACTTTTTCCCTCTTTCCATTTGTCAGTTTCCAATCTGCTGCGATTGTAGTAGAATTTGCACAATCCTAACTATTGCAGTCATTACCCCCATCACGGTCTCTCTTAGAACCCTAGGGGTGTAAGGCAATCAGGTCTTGGGGAATTTGTTGAATTTTAGTTTCATTTTCTGTTGACACAAACAACAAAAACACAATAACAAAGTAATTATCTATAAAATCTAAACTTTCACTAGCTCTTGTGAAAATGCATCAACCTCAGAAATTAACTCTTACCACCGAAGCACTTGGGTTGTTAAGTGTATCTGGCATCTCATTTCTTTTTAAACTTAATCTAGTATATATATTCTCTTGGCTGAGGGATCAACATTTTACTTTTCGGACCTTTTACATCCACCAAAGGGATCAACCTGAGCCTTGTTTTGGTGTTTCCATCTGATAGGCAGCACCTTGAACAAGGCAGCATGCCCTGAGGACTCCATGTAGAAACATACAACGTAAAACAGCACTAGGCCATTCGGCCTTTCAAGCTCAACCCACCATAGCTAACCAACCTACTCAGTACCATGTCTCTGCTATCGCCTCTTTGATCCCCTTAGCCCTAAGAATGATATTGAACTCCTTCTGGAAAACATTTAATATTTTGCCCTGTGCCGCACAGAATTCCATAAGATCACCACTCTCTGGGTGAAGAGATTTACACTTGTCTCAGCCCGCAATGGCCATTCCCCTAAACTGTGACCTCTGGTTCTGATACCCCTGAGTGTCAGCAACATTCACTCTCTCCAGTCCTGTTTGAATTTCATAGGTGTCCATGAGATCACCTCTCATTCTGCTAAACTACAGTAAATATACTGCTAAAAGGTCTAGTCTCTCTTCATACATCAGTCCTGCCATCCCAGGAATCAGTCTGGTAAACCTTTGTTGCATTCCCTCATCGTCAGAAGATCATTCCTCAGGTAAGGAGACCAAACTACCCACTATACTTCAGCTATGGTTTCACCATGACATTGTGCAGTGAAAACATCTCTGCTCTTGTACTCAAATCCTCTTGTTCTGAAGGCCAACATACTGTTTGTCTTCTGTGCTGCTTGCTGCACTGCATGCTTGCTTTCAACAAGGGATACACTGGGACACCCAGGTCACATTGCATCTGCCTCTTTGCCAATCCATTGCCATTCAGACAATAATCCATCTCCCAGTTTTTCTTACCAAAGTGGATAACCTCATATTAATCCATATTATACTGTATCTGCCAAGCATTTGTCCACTCACTCAACTTGTCCAGATTACACTGCAGCATCTTTGCACTCTTATCACAGTTCACACTCCTGTCCAGCTTTGTGATATCTGCAAACCCAGTGAAATTGGATTTGGTTCCCTATCTAAACCATTAATATAAAATTGAATAGCAGGGGGTCCAAGCACTCATCCCTGTGGTACCAACTGGCTGCCACTCAGAAACGAGGTAAAAACAATGACTGCAGATGCTGGAAGCCAGATTCTGGATCAGTGGTGCTGGAAGAGCACAGCAGTTCAGGCAGCATCCAAAGAGCAGCGAAATCGACGTTTTGGGCAAAAGCCCTTCATCAGGAATAAAGGCAGGGAGCCTGAAGCGTGGAGAGATAAGCTAGAGGAGGGTGGGGGTGGGGAGAAAGTAGCATAGAGTACAATGGGTGAGTGGGGGAGGGAAACAGACCAGTTTACATCAGCCTGGATTCAGTCTCAACTCTCAGCAGTGGGGCTTGAATTCCCAAACACCTGCTCGAATCACCATCAAATATGCAATTACACTCAGCAAGACAGAGGGATTCATGCAACCCAATACTCACCTGGAACACACTCAGCAGTGCCTGAGGAAAGTTATCAAATGTACTCCTTCGCACAACCATGTCATCAAAGTTATACTTTCCACCAAACAGTTGCATCCCCAGCAATGAGAAGATGATGATGAACAGGAAGAGGAGAAGGAGTAAGGATGCAATGGAACGGACTGAGTTCAGCAGGGAGGCAACCAGGTTACTCAGAGAAGTCCAATACCTGAGCAAGAACAAAGTGAGACAATGAGATGAGCAAAACAGGAGAGGTAGTCCCAACTAAATATTTACTCTATACACTGAGGGAACAGGAACTCATGCAGGTAAACCATGGAACCCTGTCTATTGACTGGCAGAAGGAACACAGCAAATTGCAGCAAGCTATTAAAATAAATGCAATGTTGGCCTTTGCTGCAAAGGGATTCAAATATAAATCACCATAATTGTGCAGTGTCAGTCTCCATATCTAAAGAAATATCAGCAATTATATAAAAATATACAATGTACAACACACCAACAATAAGAATGTAGAACAGATTGCCACAAGAGCTCTGCTTCCAGAAGCTGCTCTTTATAGGTTTTGTCAGCTTGTTGCCATTTGGTCCAGATGGACTGTTTAAAGTGGGTTTTGTATCCACGAGGAACTGATGAGTGAAGCAAGTAAATTACAGCAGCAGAAACATTGGAGGCTATAAAGCCCATTATCCCCACACAGACTCTCGACAAGAGAGCAGCTCAGCTAGTCCCACTCCTCTGCCTGTTCTGTATTGACCTATAGTTATTTCTTCTTCAGCTGCTTGTCCAATAGGTCTGTGTAGGATGAAGAAACATTATGGGGATCTCTGCCACACCCCATGTCCAATGGCAGGCCATTGGAAGCCAGCAGTGGCCTTGGAAACAAATCAGTCATAGAGTGACTTCCTATGCATCCAAACATGAAAGCAGCAGCGTTATTCTGGACATTCCAACCTGCAGTGTGACCAGTGACAGAGTGATATCACAAATTACAAGGTGAAGCAGTAACGACAAGTAATGAACCTGGACCATCTAAAACAAAACCATAAACGTCAATGTAGAATGGGAAAATGAATTTCTGTTTACCACTGTAATTGGTAAGAGCGTGTGCCTTATGTGTCACTCAAGTATATCAATAAGTAAAAAGGAATTTGGTTGTACAGTAAATTCAAAGATCATTTTCTCTGGACCCGTGAGGTTTAGATTCAGAAAATTGAGGAAGGTTGAAGGTCGTTTTGAAAGCCATTTTGTTTGAAGCCAGCAAAAAAAAACTCATATCTGCACTGAAACATCATTTTGTAATTGTCATCTTTTTCATAAAACATAAGACCTCATTCACAGATAGCATCATTATTAAAGAAGAAATTACTCTGGCCATCGACTCTTTAATTAAAAAGTTTAAGAACAAGGAAGAAATAACAAGAATTAATAAGAAATGAAATTAAATCAATCATAAGAAATGAAGTAGGGTCAGGTGGTGCAGAACCTGTGTGGGTAGGATTGAGGAACCCCTGCAAAGGTTAAAAAAAACATTAATGGAGTTATGTACAGGCCTCCAATCAGTAGTCAGGAACTGGGGCACAAGATACACCAGAAGACAGAAAAGGTGTGCAGGAAAGGCAAAGTTACAGTGATCATGGGGGATTTCCAGATACAGGGGGACTGGGAAAACCAGGTTGGTAGTGGATTACAAGAAATGGAATTTGTGGAATGTCTATGAGATGGCTTTTTGGAGCAGCTTGTGGTGGAGCCCACTAGGGAGCAGGTGGTACTGGATTTAGTGTTGTACAATGGGGTAGACTTGATAAGGGAGCTTAAGGTGAAGGAACCCTTAGGAAGCAGGGATCATAATATGATCGAATTTACTCTGCAATTTGAGAGGGAGAAGGTAGAATCAGGGCTAACGGTATTACAGCTGAATAAAAGCAACTACACAGGCACAAGGGAGGAGCTGGGTAGAATTGACTGGGAGAGCAGCCCAGCAGGAAAGACAGTGGAACAGCAATGGCAGGGGTTTCTGGGAGTAATTCAGGAGACACAGCAGAGCTTCATCCTGAGGGAAAAAGAAGCCTGGTACAGGGAGGGTGAGGCAGCCATGGCTGACTGGGGAAGTCAGGGATAGCACAAAAACAAAAGAGAAAGCACATAATGTGGCAAAGGGCAGTGGGAAACTAGGGGATTGAGAAACTTACAAAGACCAACAAAGGAGAGGCAAAAGAGAGGCAAAAGTGAACTTTGGGCCACTGGAAAATGATGCTGGAAGAAAGTAGTGGGGAACAAGGAAATGGCTGTGGAACTGAATAATTACTTCATGTCAGTCTTCACACTGGAAGACTCAAGTAATATTCCAAAAATTCAAGAGAGTGAGGGGGCTTGGCTGAGTATGGCGGCCATCATTAAGGAGAAGATGCTAGAAAATCTTAATGGCCTGAAGGCAGATAAATCACCTGGACCAGATGGACTGCACAACAGAGTTCGAAGGGAGATAGCTGAAGAGATAGCAGAGGCATTAGTGATGATCTTTCAGGAGTGATTAAAATCAGGGAAGGTGCGAGGGGACTGAAGGTTGGCTAATGTTGGAAGATAGACTGTAAGTAGAAGCCTGGAAACAATACATGCGTGAGTCTGATATCAGTGGTGGATAAATTGTTGGAGGTGATCCTGGAAGATAGGATTTACATGCATTTGGAGAAGCAAGGATTGATTAGGGATAGTCAGCATTGTTTTGTGTCTCATAAACGTTAATGAGTTTTTGGCACAGTGGTTAGCACTGCTGCCTCACAGCGCCAGAGACCCGGGTTCAATTCCCGCCTCAGGCGACTGACTGTGTGGAGTTTGCACGTTCTCCCCGTGTCTGCGTGGGTTTCCTCCGGGTGCTCCGGTTTCCTCCCATAGTCCAAAGATGTGCAGGTCAGGTGAATTGGCCATGCTAAATTGCCCGTAGTGTTAGGTAAGGGGTAAATGTAGGGGTATGGGTGGGTTACGCTTCGGCGTGTCGGTGTGGACTTGTTGGGCCGAAGGGCCTGTTTCCACACTGTAATGTAATCTAATCTAACCAAAAAGATTGATGACAGCATAGTAGCATTTGTTGTTTACTTGGATTTTAGTAAAGCCTCTGACTAATTAGTAAAGTTAAATCACATGGGATTCAGGCTGAGCTTGCCAAATTGAATATAAAGTGGCATTATGGTGGGTGACAGAGGGTGATGGTGGATGGTTGTTTTACAGACTGGAGTCCTGTGACCAGCAGTGTTCCACAGGGATCAGGACTGGATCTACTTTTGTCTGTCACTTAGAAAAATGATTTGGATGAGAATATAGGAGGCATGACTCCAAAATTGGTGGTATAGACATTGAAGAAAGTTATTTAAAATTACAAATGGATCTTGATCAATTGGGTCAATGGGTTGAGAAGTGGCAGATGGTGTTTAATTTGGATAAATGTGTGGTATTGCAAAGCTAAGAGGACCTTGGCATGATCTATAAAGCAAGGGAGAAATAGAGAGAGAAAGTGAGCTAGCATGGGAGATAGAGAGAGAGAGTATAATACAAACAAGGACAGGAGGTGTATAATTAATGGTAGGGCCCGGAGTAGTGTTGGAAAACAGAAAGGCCTAGGGGCTCAACTACATAATTCTTTGAAATTTGCATCACAGCTAGACAGAGTGGCTAAGAAGGCATTTAACATGCTTGCCTTCATTGCTCAGACTGTTCAGTATGGATTTTGGGACATCATTTTGAGGTTTTGCAGGACATTGGTGAGGGCTTTTTCTGGAGTGCCATGTGCAGTGCTGGTCACCCTACTATAGAAAGGATATTATTAGAGTTGGTTCAGAAAAGATTTATCAGGATGTAGCTACAAATGGAGATGTGAGTTATAAAAATAGACTGGAAAAGGTGGGACTTTTTTTGCTGGAGCACAGCAGCACCTAATTGGGATTTATAAAATCATGTGGGGCATAGATCGGTGAATGACAAGGGTATTCTCATAAAGATGAGGGACTTCGAAACTCGAGGGCATATTTATAAGGTGACAGGAGAAAATTTTAAAAACAATGTTAGGAGCAACTTTTTTACACGGAGAGTGGTTCATGTGTGGAATGAACTGCTTGAGGAAGTGGTAGGTGCAGGTAAAGTTACACTGCTTAAAAAACATGTGGATAAGTCCATGAGTAGGAAAGGTTTGGAGGGATATGGGCCAAATACAGACAAGTGGGACTAGTTTAATTTGAGAACATGGTCGACATGAACTAGTTGGACTAAAGGGTCTGTTTCCATGCTGTTAGACTCTATGGGTCATGCTCTTTAATAATGGCTAAAACGTTAGCCATGTTTGGTTTCATCTTTTGAATTGTCTCAGATTAACCATTTAATCATTTTTCCTGAAGCAATGGTGATGCAGTGAGCAATGTTACCATTTCACAGGAGCTCTTGTGGCACAGCGTTAGTGTCCGTACCCCTGGCACAGTATTAGTGTCTATACCCCTGGCACAGTGATAGTGTCCGTATCACTGGACCTGGAGGCCTAGGTTCAAGGCCCAACTCCTTCAGATGGGTGTAACAGCATCTCTGAACAAGGTGATTAGGAATTATCTGTTTTCAACTCATTGACACGAGAGAATGGAGTGCTATTCGTGGACTCAGCCTAACCCCACCCTCACAAACCATACCTAGACTCGGCCTAACCCCACCCTCACAAACCATACCTAGACTCAGCCTAACCCCACCCTCACAAATACCTGGTGATTTTGAAGATTCTCAGGAGTCGGATACACCGGAGGACAGAAATTCCAAGTGGAGACATCATCTCCACCTCCACAAGAATAGTCTCTAGGATCCCACCACATACGACAAAGCAGTCAAAGCGATTAAACAGTGAGACAAAGTAAGCCTGCAGGCCAAGGCTGTACATCTTCAGGATCATCTCCACTGTGAATAGAGCTAGCAGCACCTTGTTGGCATGGTCTATAAATCAAGGGAGAAATAGAGAGAGAGTGAGCACGGGGAATAGAGAGACACTGTAGTACAGACAGATAGAGAGAATGGTAGGAACAGGGAATGGGGTAGACAGTGATTGCTGGAAGAGAGTAGCAGTCATTGTACAGGGGGTTGCTATTCTTGTTCCTGATGCACACGGGTTCAGTTCTTACCCTGTACATCAGTCAGCCAGTCAGGCTGATGGTGATGCTCTGACGCTATCATCAAAGTGTTGACGAAAACCAGGAATATCACCAGCCAGTAGAAGAAGTCAGATTTGACCACTGCTCTGCACTTCCGCCTGAACAGCCGGTTCCACCTCTGACATCGCCAACTGTGGGAAAATTACATTAGGAGGTGAGTCCCGAGCCTAGTTTTATTCCCAGAATTAAACACACTCCAATCACCAACCATACCACTGTGGGCCAAGGGGCTGGGATCCACTGAGCTACGCAGGTCCCTACCCCATCCTTAGTGAAATCCTGCTGTGCATCTTGTAGACAGGATACACTATTGTTACTGTGTGTCGGTGGTGGAGGGAGTGGATGTTTGTGGATGTGATGCCAATTGAATGGGCTGCTTTGTCCTGGATGGTTAGACAAAAAAAAACTGCAGATGCTGGAATCCCAAGCAGACAAGCAGGAGGCTGGAAGAACACAGCAAGCCGGGCAGCATCAGGAGGTGGAGAAGTCGACATTTCACGTATAACCCTTCTTCAGGACTGGGGCTGGGTGTAGTGGGAGCGGCAGATAAAGGGGATGGCAAGGGCAGGGGTATGAAGTGGGGATGGGTGAAGACAGGTAGAGGTACAACCTGGTGGATCAAAGGGAGGAATGAATCTGGTTGGTTGCAGGGAGGGGCGGAAGGGCGGGAGAGAGGCTGGGAAGGGAGTTGGGGGATGGGAAGGGAGATTATTTGAAATTGGAGAACTCAATGTTGATTCCTCCGGGCTGTAGGCTGCCCAAGCGGAAGATGAGGTATTGTTCCTCCAATTTGCGGTGTGGGTCGTTGTGGCAATGGAGGAGGCCAAGGATGGTCATGTCAAAAAGGGAGTGGGTAGATGAATTAAAATGGGTGCTGACTGGGAGGTCCGCTCAGCACCTGTGGGCCTGGCTGAGATGCTGATGCTCATCTGGATGGTGACAAGCATCCTGGGTGTTGTTTGAGTTGCGCTTATCCAGGAAAGTGGGAGAGTATTCTCTCTCTGACTTGTGTCTTGTCGACAGTGAACAGGTCTTGGGGATTCAGGAGGTGCATTATTTAATGCAGGATTGTTAGTCTCTGACCTGTTCTCATAGCCATTGCATTTAAATGGCATATTGAGCTCAGTTTCTAGTCAATGGTAAGCACTAGGATGTTGAAAATGGGTGATTGGTTGTTGGTAACACCATGGAATGTTAAAGGGCAATGGTCAGGTTCTCTGTTGATGGAGATGGTCATTGCCTGGCACTTGTGTGATATGAGTGCTAGTTGCCACTTGTCAGCCCAAACCTGGGTATTGTTAAGGTCTAGCTGCATTTAGACATGGGATTGCTTAATGTGTCAGAATCGCGAATGGTGCTGAACATTGTACAGTCATCAGTGAACATCCCCACTTCTGACCCTATGATGGAGGGAAAGTCATTGATGAAGCAACTGAAGATGGTTGGGCCTGGGACACTAGACTGAGGAACTCCTGCAGAGGTGTCCTGCTGCCAGAGATGGAAATAGCAGCTCTAAGAAAGATTGGGTAGGCTAAGACTGTTTTCCTTAGAACAGAAGAATTAATTGCTTAATTGATTACACTTTGACTACGGTAAAGTGGACAGGGAAGTCCTGTCGCTTCTTGTGGAATGGTGAAATAACTGGGGCACAGATTGATGGTCATTGCGGGAATGATTGAAGGAGATATAAGGAAGAGCGTACTCACCCATAGGGTGGTGAGTGTCTGGAATTTGTTGCCCATTCTGGTGATTAAGGTAGATACCCTCAATTTATTTGCAAGGAACGTGGATCTACCCCTGAAACGCAGAAACCTGCAAGGCTATGGAATGTGGAATTAGAATAGGCGGCTAGTTTTTTGTTTCAGGCACTGCTGATAGCATAGCCTCTTTCTGAACTATAACTTTTCGATGGTTCTATGGACTGTGATGATTGATCTTCAGTAACCTCAAACATCTTTCTTTGTGCCAGTGTGACTCCAGCCTGTGGAAGATTTCTCCCAATTTCTACTGAATCCAGTTTTGTGAGGTTTCCTTGTTGTCACATACTGTCAAATGTGGCCTTAATTGTCAAGGACAATCAATCTTACCTCACCTCTAGAATTCAACTCTTTTAAGAACATAGAACATAGAACAGTACAGCACAGTACAGGCACTTCGGCCATTGATGTTGCGCTGACCTTTTATCCTACTCTAAGATCAAACTAACCTACAAACCCTTCATTGTACTATCTTTCATATGCCTATCCAAGAGTCGCTTAATGTCCCTAATGTATCTGACTCTACTACCATCACTGGCAGTGCATTCCACACACCCACCACTCTCTATGTAAAGAACCTATCTCTGACACCTCGCCTTAACCTTCCTTCAATCACCTTAAAATTATGCTCCCTCATGATAGTCATTTCCACCCTGGGGAAAAGTCTTTGTTTATCCATTCTATCCATGCCTCTCATCATCATGTACACCTCTCTCAAACTCCTTCGCTCTAATGAGAAAAGCCCTAGCTCCCTTAAGCTTTCTTCATTAAACATTCCCTTCAGTCCAGATAGCATCTTAGTATATCTCCTCTGCTCCCTCTCTAAAGCTTCCATATCCTTCCTATAATGAGGCAATCAGAACTGAATACAATATTCCAAGTGTGGTCTGACCAGGGCGCTATAGAGCTGCAGCATAACCTCGCGGCTCTTAAACTCAATCCCTCTGCTAATGAAAGCCAGCACACCATACACCTTATCAACTCTTTCAGATTGGGTGGCAACTTTGAGAGATCAGTGAACATTGACTTTAAGATCCCTTGGTTCCTCCACACTGCCAAGAAACCTGCCTTTAACCCTGTAATCTGTATTCAAATTATGATTTGACAACCACTTGATGAAGGAACAGCGTTCCGAAAGCTAGTGCTTCCACTTAAACCTATTGGACTATAACCTGATGTTGCGTGATTTTCAACTTTTTATTCAAATTTGACCTTCCAAAATGAATCACTTCCCACTTTTCCAGGTTGAACTCCACCTGCCACTTCTCAGCCCAGCTCTGTATCCTGTCAAAAGTCCCGATGCAATCTACAATAATCCGCTACACTATCCACAACTCCACCAATGTTCATGTCATCGGCAAACTTTCTAACACACCCTTCCACTTTCTCATCCAAGTCATTTATAAAAATCACAAACAGCGGAGGTCCCAGAGCCGATCCCTGCGGAACACCACTGGTCACCGAGCTCCAGTTTGAATACCTTCCATCTACCATCACTTTGTGTTTTCTATGGGCCAGTCAATTCTGTATCCAGACAGCCAGACTTCCCTGTATCCCATACCTCCTTACTTTCTGATTGAGCCCACTATGGGGAATCTTATCAAACGGCTTGCTAAAATCCATGTCCAGGGACACAATCCTTTCTCCGAAATCCCAAAATCCGAAAAGCTCCAAAATCCAAAGTTCTTTCATGAAGTTTTTTCCTCCATAACAAGACTGTGTGGCGTGTGATTAGTTAACCCCAACTTCACACCCACTCGATCCACGTCACTCAGACGTGACATGGCGGTATAGCCCATCAATCCTGTCTCAGGGCTCATAGTACTCACAGGTGCAGCTGCTGTTTGGTAAGATTCATTTAATTTCACCGTTAAACTGTCACTTATTCCGAAATCCAAAAAATTTCGAATTCCGAAAACCAGCTGGCCTCAAGGTTTCGGATAAAGGATTGTGCACCTGTACACCACGTTCGCTGCTCGACCTTCATCAATGTGTTTTGTCACATCCTCAAAGAATTCAGTAAGGCTTGAGAGGCATCCTCACAAAGCCATGCTAACTGTCTCTAATGAAACTATGGTTTTCCAAGTAATCATAAATCCTCTATCTCAGAATCCTCTCTAACACTTTGCCCACCACTAACGTAAGACTGACTGGTCTATAATTCCCAGGATTATCCCTATTCCCTTTCTTGAACGAGGGAATAACATTTGCCACCCTCCAATCATCTCATACTACTCCTGTGGACAGTGAGGACGCAAAGATCATTGCCAAAGGCTCAGCAATCTCTTCCCTCGCTTCCTGTAGTAGCGTAGGGTATATCCCCTCTGTCCCAGGGGATTTATCTATCCTTATGTTTTTCAAAACTTTCAGCACATCCTCCTTCTTAACATCAACCTGTTTGAGCACACACGCTGTCCTCGGAAATGTCAAGGTCCCTCTCAGTCGTGAAAACTGAAGCAAAGTATTCATTAAGGACCTCCCCTACCTCCTCCGACTCCAGGCACAAATTCCCTCCACTATGCCTGATCGGCCCTACCCTCACTCTGGCCATTTTCTTATTCCTCACAGAAGTGTAAAATGCCTTGGGGTTTACCTTAATTATCCCCACTAAAAAATTTTCATGCCCCTTTCAAGCTGTCCTAAGTCCATTCTTCAGTTCCTTCCTGACAACCTTGTAACCCTCTAAAGCTCTGTCTGATCCTTGCCTCCTCAACCTTGAGTAAGCTTCCTTCTTCCTCTTGACTAGATGTTCCACATCCCTTGTCACCCAAGGTTCCTTCACTTTCTCTTGCCTCAGTGGGACAAACCTGTCCAATACTATCAGCAAGTGCTTCTTAAACACTTGGGCGGCACGGTGGCACAGTGGTTAGCACTGCTGCCTCGCAGCGCCAGAGATCCGGGTTCAATTCCCGCCTCAGGCGACTGACTGTGTGGAGTTTGCACGTTCTCCCCGTGTCTGCGTGGGTTTCCTTCGGGTGCTCCGGTTTCCTCCCACAGTCCAAAGATGTGCAGGTCAGGTGAATTGGCCATGCTAAATTGCCCGTAGTGTTGGGTAAGGGGTAAATGTCGGGGTATGGGTGGGTTACGCTTCGGCGGGTCGGTGTGGACTTGTTGGGCCGAAGGGCCTGTTTCCACACTGTAAAGTAATCTAATCTAATCTAAACCTCCACATTTCTGACTGCAGTTCTTTGAGAACATTTATTCCCAATTTAGTTGCCCCAGTTCCTGCCTAATAGCATTGTAATTCCCCCTCCTCCATTAAGTACTTTCCCATGCTATCTGCTCCTATCCCTCTCCATGAGTATACTAAAGGTCAGGGAGGTGTGATCACTATCATCGAAATGCTTTACCACTGAGAGATCTGACACCTGACCTAGTACATTGCCAAGCACCAAATCCAATATGACCTCCTCTCTAGTCGGCTTATCTACATATTGAGTCAGGAATCCTTCCTGGACACACCTGACAAAACCTGCTCCATCCAAACTATTTGAACTAAGGAGGTTCCAATCAATATTTGGGAAGTTAACGTCACCCATGACAACAACACTGTTACTTCTACACATTTCCCAATCTGTTCCTTCACGTCTCTGTTGCTATTGAGAGGTCTGTAGAAAGCTCTCAATAAAGTGACTGCTCCTTTCCTGTTTCTGACTTCCACCCATACTGACTCAGTGGACACACCATCCTCGACGATCTCCCTTTTTGCAGCTGTGATACTATCCCTGATTAGCAATGCCATTCCCCCACCTCTTCTACCTCCCCCCCCCCCCCCCATTCCTTTTGAAATAGCTAAATACCTGGAATATTCAACAATAATTCCTGCCCCTGTGATATCCAAGTCTCTGTAATGGCCACAACATCATAGTTCCAAGTACTGATCGCTGCTCTGAGTTTGTCACCCTTATTCCCTGGTAGCTCTTGCATTAAAATAGACACACTTCAGCCCATCACACTGACTGCACCTTTGCCGTATCAAGTGCCTATCTCTCCTCACAGACTTTCTGCGCGCTGTGTCTGGTTGTTCACCATCTGCTCCATCCTCTGATCCATATCTCAGGTTCTCATCCTTCTGCCGATCCAGTTTAAATCCTCCCGAAGCGCTCTAGCAAACCTCCCGCACAGGATATTGGTGCTCCTCCAGTTCAGGTCCAACCCGTCTTTCTTGTACAGGTCCCACCTTCCCTAGAAGGTATACCAATGAGCCATATATCTGAAGCCCTCCCTCCTACACCAGCCCTGCAGCCAAGCGTTCAGCTGTACTCGCTCTCTGTTCCTAGTCTCACTAGCATGTGACACCAGTAGCAATCCTGGGATTACTACTCTGCTCATCCTGTCTTTTAGCTTCCAACCTAACTCCTGATATTGTCTTTTCAGATCCTCCTCCCTTTCTCTGGCTATGTCATTAGTACTGATGTGTATCATGACTTCAGGCTGATCTCCCTCCCCTTAAGAATCCTGTCGACTCAATCTGAGACATCCCTGGACCTGGCACTCGGGAGGCAACATACCATCCAGGAGTCTCGCTTGCAACCACAGAATTTCCTGTCTATTCCTCTAACCATTGAATTTCCTATCAGTATTGTTCTTCTGTTCTCCCCCTTCCCTTCTGAGCCCCAGAGCCAGGCTCACTGTCAGAAACCTGGCCGCTGTGGCTTTCCACTAGTAGGTAGCTCCGCCCAGTGGGGGAACGGCCACAGGGGATCCCTGCATAGTCTGTCTATTCCCTTTCCCTCTCCTGACAGTCATCCAGCTACCTTTATCCTGTAACTTAGGCGAGACTACCTCGCTATAACTCCTCTCTATCACCCCCTCTGCCTCCTGAATGATCTGAAGTTCATCCGGTTCCAGCTCCAGTTCCCTAACACAGTCTGGGAGGAGCTGGAGTTGGGTGCAGTTCTCACAGGTGAAGTCAGCAGGAGCACTAGTGTTGACCCTCACCTCCCACATCCTGCAAGAGGAACATGGCTATATTTGAACCAAGGTAGCAATGCCTTGGAACTGAGTGGTCCTGGAGGAACCCAAACTGTTGACCTGGCCCCCCGAGCAGTCCATCACTGCCTTAGCGCTGACCTGAAGTGACAGTTTGACAGATCTAAGAGGCTGCTTGCTGAGCCATGGCCTTTATGTACTCTGCAGTTCAAGTTCATAATTTGCTGCAGTGGGATCTGAATTCAGGGCATTCAAGTTCCAAGTCCAATACTATGAACTCCACACCTCTATACACAATAAACTCATCACATCATCACAGAAACCCTCACCCCACCTCAACAGCCCCATCGCTCCCTCACCCACACCAACTCCAATCATTTCTCTTCCCCCACTCCACGGCCAATAGGACTGATTATAACTGAACTCTCACACAGGAATAGGCTGGGGCCGGTAACTTACTTGACACGTGACAGCAGACTCATTCCCTCCAACTCGAGCAGTTCCTGAGAAGCCATGGAGCCACCTTCATCTGAGGTTAGCATTCCTGTAGAAGCAGAGAGGTACTCACTGTATTCACCCGTTACAAAATGCCAGCCATGGCCCCACAGGGCAACACAAAACATCCCAAAGGCAGGTTTGCTTCAACAGCAAATGAGCGTTACCAATCTCAGGCTATCACTGAGCACTTCACACTTCACAAACAGTGAAGACATTTTGAAAGTGCGCTTACTGTTGAAATGTAGGAAACATGGAAGCTAATTTGGGCACAGCAAAATCCCAAACACAATAAAATATTAAAGACCAGATAAGCTATTTTGATCACGTTGATTCAGGGATAAATATTTGTCAGAATGCTGGTGAGCACTTTTCTGCTTTCTTTTGAGTACTGTGATAGAATTTCTTAATTGCAGCTAAGAGGGCAGGTGGAGCCTAACAAAAGATCACAATTCCAACCATGCAACACTCCTTCAGTGCTGCACTGGATTCATGTTCACGTCTCTGGAGTGGGATTTCAATCGAAGACCCTCTGATTCAAAGGGGAGACTGATATTTGAAGAGGAGAGATGTGACAAATGTTGTATTTCTGGATCTCACAATAGAGGTCAGTTCTGAGAAGGTTTCCTTTTAATATCAAAAAGTTCAGTAAGCTAGATGCATGAGTTCAAAAAAAGGACGTGAATACAATGGAGTGCCTTGAAGGACCCCTGTAGTGTTAATGAATCTAATGTTTCTACTGTTGGGTTTATGGCAGAGTTAACACATTGAGGTTGACTTCAAAATAAAAAGTTAATTGAGAGTTGAGTTCAGAAGATAAAATAGTTTCTCCATTTCTCATAGAAGACAAGCCAGTAATTCAGGGGAAACACACACCTCAGCAAAAAGGGTTTCTAAACATAGAGTCATAGAGATGTACAGAATGGAAGCAGACCCATCGGTCCAACCCGTCCATGCCGACCAGATATCCCAACCTAATCTGGTCCCACCTGCCAGCACCTGGCCCATATCCCTTCCTATTCATATACCCATCCAAATGCCTCTTAAATGTTGCAATTGTACCAGCCTCCACCACTTCCTCTGGCTGCTCATTCCATACACGTACCACCCTCTGAGTGAAGAAGTTGCCCCTGAGGTCTCTTTTATATCTTTCCCCTATGTCCTCTAGTTTTGGACTCCCCCACCCCAGGGAAAAGACATTGTCTATTTAAACGATCCATGCCCCTCATGATTTTGTAAACCTCTATAAGGTCGCCCCTCAGCCTCCGACATTCCAGGGAAAACCGCCCTAGTTTATTTAACCTCTCCCTACAGCTCAAATCCTCCAACTCTGGCAAAATCCTTGTAAATCTTTTCTGAACCCTTTCAATTATCACAACAGGAGACCAGAATTGCACGCAATATTCCAAAAGTGGCCTAACCAATGTCTTGTACAGCTGCAACATGACCTCCCAACTCCTGTACTCAATACGCTGACCAATAAAGGAAAGCATACCAAGCACCTTCTTCACTATCGTATCTACCTGCGACTCCACTTTCAAGAAGCTATGAACCTGCACTCCAAGGTCTCTTTGTTCAGCAACACTCCCTAGGACCTTACCATTAAGTGTATAAGTCCTGCTAAGATTTGCTTTCCCAAAATGCAACACCTCACATTTATCTGAATTAAACTCCATCTTCCACTTCTCAGCCCATTGGCCCATCTGATCCAGATCCTGTCATAATCTGAGGTAATCCTCTTCGCTGTCAATTACACCTCTAATTTTGGTGTCATCTGCAAACTTACTAACTGTACCTCTTATGCTCACATCCAAAATGCCTTACAGAAGTCCATATAGATCACGTCTACTGCTCTGCCCTCATCAATCCTCTTTGTTACTTCTTCAGAAAACTCAATCAAGTTTGTGAGACATGATTTCCCACACACAAAGCCATGTTGACTATCCCGAATCAGTCCTTGCCTTTCCAAATACATGTACATCCTGTCCCTCAGGATTCCCTCCAACAACTTGTCCAAGTTCTTTGGTCTATCGTTCCCTGGCTTGTCTTTACCACCTTTCGTAAACAGTGACACCACGTTTGCCAACCTCCAGTCTTCCGGCACCTCACCTGTGACTATCGATGATACAAAGATCTCAGTAAGAGGCCCAGCAATCACTTCTCTAGCTTCCCACAGAATTCTAGGGTACACCTGATCAGGTCCTGGGGATTTATCTGTTTTTATGCATTTCAAGACATCCAGCACTTCCTCCTCTGTAATATAGACACTTTTCAAGATGTCACCATTTATCTCCCTGCAATCCATATCTTCCATATCCTTTTCCACAGTAAATACTGACGCAAAATACTCGTTTAGTATATCCCCCATTTTCTGTGGCTCCATACAAAGGCCGCATTGCTGATCTTTGAGGGGCCCTATTCTCTCCCTAGTTACCCTTTTGTCCTTGTATTTGTAAAAACCCTTTGGATTCTCAACTCTATTTGCCAAAGCTATCTCATATCCCCTTTTTGCCCTCCTGATTTCCCTCTTAAATATACTTCTACTGCCTTTATACTCTTCTCAGAATTCATTCGATCTATCCTGTCTATACTTGACATGTGCTTCCTACTTTTTCTTAATCAAACACTCAATTTCCTTAGTCATCCAGCATTCCCTATACCTACCAGCCTTCCCTTTCACCCTAACAGGAATATACTTTCTCTGGATTCTCGGTATCTCATTTCTAAAGGCTTCTCATTTTCCAGCCGTCCCTTTACCTGCAAACATCTGCCCCCAATCAGCTTGTGAAAGTTCTTGCTTAATACTGTCAAAATTGGCCTTTCTCCAGTTTAGAACCTCAACTGTTAGATCTGGTCTATCTTTTTCCATCACTATTTTAAATCTAATAGAATTATGGTCGCTGGCCCCAGAGTACTCCCCTACTGACACCTAATCTATGGAGCTTTCAAGCCAGTAAAGTTTGGACAGAAATATTCAAGTTTTAGAACTGAGAAGATTTCGGCCATCAGAATTCTGAGAGATTCGTGCCAACAGACTCAGAAGCGGAAAACAAAATACTTTCAACAGACCAAGTGAAAGAAATTGACTCGTGTGAATTAAATAAAGATTTACAAAGCTGAGACAGCAATGATATTTCTCTGGAATTGAATCGCTGTAACAGATGGTATTGGGAAACTGCTTTTATACATGTGTGAAGATCTTTCTAACTGCCTTCTACATATCTTTTCGCATAGTAAACTTATGTTCTGTTGTTAAAGAACATCTGCAGTCTCATGTGAATATGTTGCGACTAAGCACCACAACTGCAAATCTAAATATATGACCTATCAAGCCAGGTTTCAGTCTGGGCTTGTTCAGTGTGACCATCAGCCGAGCTTAAAGACAGTGGGAGAAATGATAAAGAATTGACCATTTTGTTTGCTGTAACTAAACAATCTCTTACAGAGTCATAGAGATGTACCGAACAGAAACAAACCCTTCGGTCCAACTGGTCCATTTATCTCGTCACATTTGCCAGCATATGGCCTACAACCCACTGAACCCTTTCTATTCATGTACCCAGCAGATGCCTTTTAAATGTAATTGCACCAGCCTCCACCACTTCCTCTGGCAGCTCGTTTCTTACATGGGACCAACCTCTGCGTGAAAACATTGCCCCTTTTATATTTTTCCCTCCCACCCTAAACCTATGCTCTCTAGTTTTGGACTCCCCTACCCTGGGGAAAAGATCTTAACTATTCACCTTGTCCATACGCCTCATGATTTTATAAACTTCTGTAAGGTCACCTCTCAGCCTCTGATGCTCCAGGGAAAACAACCTCAGCCGACTCAACTTCTCCCTGTAGCTCAAATCCTCCAACCCTGGCAACATCCTTGTAAAGCTTTTGTGAACTCTTTCAAATTTAATACCATCTTTCCTATAGCTGGGAGACCAGAACTGAACACGGTATTCCAACAGTGGCCTAACCGATGTCCTGTGCTGCTGCAACATGACCTTCCAACTTCAATACTCAATGTACTGACCAATAAACGCCTTCTTCACCTCCCTCATCTAACTGTGACTTCACCTTTAAGGAACAATGAACCTCCACCCCAAGGTCTTTTTGTTTGGCAACACTCCCCAGGACTTTACCATTCATGTGACGTCCTGGTCTGCTTTGCCTTTCCAAAATGCTACACCTAATACTTATCGAAACTAAACTCCACCTGCCATTTCTCAGGCCATTGGCCCATGAAGGGCTTATGCCCGAAACGTTGATTCTCCTGTTCCCTGGATGTTGCCTGACCTGCTGTGCTTTTCCAGCAACACATTTTCACCATCTGATCAAGGTTCTGTTGTCCTCTGAGGTAACCACTATATGACCAATTTTGGTGTCATCTGTAAACTTACTAACCATTCCTCCTATATTCACACCCAAATCTTTTATACAAATGATGAAAAGCAGTGGACCCAGCACCGATCCTTGCTGGTGTGCAATGGAAACTATAGGGCAAGTTGCATCTATAGACACAATAAGCGTGTAAAAAGTTGGCCAAATTGAAAAGTAGGGGGATAAATCATAGATATGGGGTACCAAATTCTTCAACACAAGTTCCAGGATTGGATTGCAAATGTATGAGGTGACTGTCTATGGTCCCAAGGAATCAATCAACAATTTTTTTCTGTTTTAATCTTTCATTGGCTGTGGGCATCGCAGACAAGGCAAACACTTTTCACCCATCCCTAACTGCCCTTGATAGGCCATTGAAGAGGACACCATGCGGCTGTGTGTCTGAAGTAATACGCAGGCTAGATCAGGCGTGGACAGCAGATTTCATCCCTTAGAGGATATTAGTGAACAGACAAACTTTTACAAAAATAAACAGCCGTCTATAGTCACTACCACTGAGACTAGCTTTCAATCCCAGATTTATTAATGGAATTTTAATTCAATAGACGTGGTATTTGAACTCATGTCCCCAGAGCATTGGCCTGAATTTTGTATTTCTAATCCAGTGGCATTACCATGCATCATCATCTTCCCCTAAGGCACCTTACCATCTCCATGGTTGATGTGATCCAGGTCAATATCCTCAGCGTGTGTGATCCAGTCAAGGTAACCTTTCAGATCCTCATCCAGCTGCTGCTTCTCTCTGAACTTCTGGAAATCTCCCCGTGATTTGGCCTTCTCTCTCTCCCTGGAAAACTCCCTGGATGACAGATAGAAAGTCTCAGGTTTTACCTCCAGAGGGACACATGATCTTCTTGCAAAATGCCCAACTTAGGGCATCACTCACATTCACCTCCTCCCACCCAGTATCCTGCAAGACCTCCATCCTGTTTCCCCAATTCCTCCAGCTCCGCTGCAACTGCTTGGACGAGGAGACATTCCACTCCCAAGCAGCCCAGATGTCTACCTATTTTGAACAATGTACTTCTCCCCCCACCTCCTTGTCCTCACGTATCACTCCTCCAGTCTCTGCATCCAACCTATCACCTTTAAACACTTTGGCAAACTCCAATTAGACCTCACCACCAAGAACATCTTCCCCTCCCCACCCCTCTCTGCCTTCCACAAAGACTGTTCCCTTTGCCAATCCTTGGATCAGACCACTCTCCCCACCAAACCACAATCCCCCCCAAACTCCCAAGTACCTCCCCTGCAAATGTAAAAGATGTAAAACCTGCTGATGCACCACCCACTCACCTCTATCCAGGACCCCAAACAGTCCTTCCAGGTGAGACAGAGGTTTCCTGTATCTGGTGCTCCTGATGTGGTCTTCTCTACATCAGGCAGACTAGATGTAAACTCGGGGCACGTTTCTAAGAGCATCACAGGTGGGCCCACAGTGGCTGACATGACCTCCCAGTCACCACCCATTTTAATTCCCCTTCCCATTCCCTTCCCAATATGACCATCCTGGGCCTCCTCCATTGCCACAGAGAATCAGACCACAATTTGCTTGCTGAGCTGAAAGGTTCGTTTTCAGACGTTTGATCACCATACTAGGTAACATCATCAGTGAGCCTCCAGATGAAGCACTCTTGGCATGGCCCACCTTCTATTTATGTGTTTAGGTTTCCTTGGGTTGGTGATGTCATTTCCTGTGGTGATGTCTGTGGAATCAGACAGCAAATTGGAGGAACAACACCTCATCTTCCGCCTGGGCAGCACTCAGTCTGGAAGACTTAACATTGAGTTCCCCAATTTCAAATACCCTCACTTCCCATCCCCCACTCCCTTCCCAGCCCCACTGCCTCCCTTCCATTCCTCTAACTGACCCTTCCTTCCAGCTACCAACTGGATTCATTCCTCCCATCGACCAACCAGGTTGTACCCTCTACCTGTGTTCACCTATGCCTACCTCATCATCCCGCCCCTCTCCCCACCCAAATCCCTTCCCTTACACCCACCCCCAGTCCTGAAGAAGGGTTACACCCAAAACATCGATTTCTCCACCTCCTGTTGCTGCCTGGCTTGCTGTGTTCTTCCAAATTCCTACTTGTCTACCTTGGATTCCAGTACCTGCAGTTGTTTTGTCTCCTCAGATACCAAGAGTAGTTCATGTTCAAATGCAGGAAGCCCTGGACAATATCAGGCTTAAGCTGACAAGTGGCAAGTAACATTCACATCACACAATGCTAGGCAATGACCATCTCCAATAAGAGATAATCTAATCACCACCCCTTGATGGAGTTACCATCACTGAATCCCCACTATCAACATCCTTGGGGTTACTATTGTCCAGAAACTCAATTGGAGAGCGGCGCGAGCTGGGCGGAAGTGAGGTTGGAGCGCAGAGCTGGTCGGGAAGGGAAGTGATATATAAAGAACTTACCTCGACGCCAACGGTCTTTTCTCGGCAGAGAGCGGCGCGAGCTGGGCGGAAGTGAGGTTGGAGCGCAGAGCTGGTCCGGAAGGTAAGTGATTGATATTTGAGTGGGTGTGTTCTAGACCCCAGGCCCTACATAGGGCCTCTCTCCCATCCTCCTCCTCTAACCTAACTTTAAAGTTCACAGGTAAGCTACTCAGTGTTCTTGCTTTGGAGACGAGGTGTAGAGTAATGGCAACGCAGGCAGTGGAATGTTCCTCCTGCAGGATGTTCGAGGTAGGGGTGACGACCAATACTCCTGCCGACTTCATCTGCAGGAAATGCAGTCAGCTCCTGCTCCTCACAGAACGAGTTAGGGAACTGGAGCTGGAGTTGGATGAACTGAGGATTATTCGAGAGGCTGAGAGGATGATAGATAGAAGCTGCAGGGACATAGTTACGCCAGAGAACAGAGGTAGCTGGGTAACAGTTAGAGGTGGGAAGGGGAGGAAGCAGGCAGTGCAGGGATCCCCTGTAGTCATTCCCCTAAACAATAAGTATACCGCTTTGGATACTGTTGGGGGGGACTGCCTAGCAGGAGTAA
>NC_057735.1:49789617-49800310 GCF_004010195.1 Chiloscyllium plagiosum
ATTGAATTCTTTGAGGTGGTGACCAAGCATGTGGATGAGGGTAGAGCAGTATACATGGATTTTCGTCAGGCATTTGATAAGGTTCCCCATGGTAGGCTTATGCGGAAAGTCAGGCGGCATGGGATAGAGGGAAATTTGGCCAATTGGATAGAAAACTGGCTAACCGGTCGAAGGCAGAGAGTGGTGGTAGATTGTAAATATTCAGCCTGGAGCCCAGTTACAAGTGGAGTTCCGCAGGGATCAGTTCTGGGTCCTCTGCTGTTTGTAATTTTTATTAATGACTTAGATGAGGGAGTCGAAGGGTGGGTCAGTAAATTTGCAGATGATACGAAGATAGGTGGAGTTGTGGACAGTGAGGGGGGCTGTTGTCGGCTGCAGAGGGACTTAGATATGATGCAGAGCTGGGCTGAGGAGTGGTAGATGGAGTTCAACCCTGCCAAGTGTGAGGTTGTCCATTTTGGAAGAACAAATAAGAATGCGGAATACAGGGTTAATGGTAGGGTTCTTAGTCAGGTGGAGGAACAGAGGGATCTTGGGGTCTATGTACATAGATCTTTGAAGGTTGCCACTCAGGTGGATAGAGTTTGTAAGAAGGCCTATGGAGTATTATCGTTCATTAGCAGAGGGATTGAAGTGATGTTGCAACTGTACAGGACTTTGGTTAGGCCGCATTTGGAGTACTGTGTGCAGTTCTGGTCGCCTCACTTTAGGAAAGATGTGGAAGCTTTGGAGGGGGTGCAGAGAAGATTTACCAGGATGTTGCCTGGAATGGAGAGGAAGTCGTACGAGGCTAGGTTGAGAGTTCTCGGCCTTTTCTCGTTGGAACGGCGAAGGATGAGGGGTGACTTGGTAGAGGTTTATAAGATGATCAGAGGAATAGATAGAGTAGACAGTCAGAAACTTTTTCCCTGGGTACAACAGAGTGTTACAAGGGGACATAAATTTAAGGTGAAGGGTGGAATGTATAGGGGAGATGTCAGGGGTGGGTTCTTTACCCAGAGAGTGGTGGGGGCATGGAATGCGCTGCCTGTGGGAGTGGTAGAGTCAGAATCTTTGGTGACCTTTAAGAGGCGATTGGATAGGTACATGGATGGGTGCTTAAGCTAGGACAAATGTTCGGCACAACATCGTGGGCCGAAGGGCCTGTTCTGTGCTGTATTGTTCTATGTTCTATGTTCTATGGATTCACCACAAACACTTGGAATGCTGCAGCAAGTAACTCAACTCCTGACTCCCCAAATCCTATCCATCATCTGCAAGGCACAAGTCAGGAGTGTGATGGAATACTCCTGACTTGCCTGGATGGGTGCAACTCCAACAACATTTACAAAGCTTGACACCATCCAGGACAAAAGTGTAGTGAGGAAGGATCACTTGACTTGAAACATTAACTCTGATTTCTCTCCACAGATGCTGACCTGCTGAGCTCTTTCAGCTAATTCTGATTTTTGGTTTTTACAAAAAAAAAGCCCATTTGACTGACACCATATCCACAAGCATCCACTCCTTCCACCGCCAACGCTCAGTAGCAGCAGTGTATACTATCGCCAAGATGCACTGCAGAAATTCAACAAGATCCTGAGGCAGCACCTTCCAATCCAACGACCACCTCCACCTGGAAGGTCAAGGCAGCAGATACATGGGAATACCACCGTCTGCAAGTCCCTTTTGAGTCACTCACTATACTGAGTTGGAAATACATCACCACTCCTTCACTGTCGTTGGTAAAAACATTGGAATTCTCTCCCTAAGGGCATTATCGGGTGGACTACAACGGTTCAAGAAGGAAGCTCACTACCACCTTCTCAAGGGCAACTAGGGATGGGCAATAAATGCTGGTCAGCCAGCAACACCCACATGCCTTAGTGATTAAAAAATATGGAATTGCTCTCCACTGCTCAAATTCATACATTAAATGCAAAAGTGCCCTGTGCCTGTCTCTCTTGCCAAGTGTATAAGGTTGTGCCATCAAGCTGGGCCTGAACAGGCTCCAACATTCTCCAAGGAATGTTGAAGTAAAAGAGCTTGGTGTCACGAGGAACTCATGCTCCCCACCACTTCCAACGCATAAACTCATTGAAACCAAAGCTGGATGTAAAATATACCAACAACAAGGCAAATCTAGGAGCAGGCAGAGGCCAATCCATGAGATCATAGCTGACTTTCTAGCTATCCCCTTAAAGCTTCCCTTTGGCACGTAACCTTTAATACCTCTGGACAACAAAACCCAGCAATCCCTTGAAGAAAATTAACAACTGATCTCGCTTCAACTGGCATTTGTTACAGAGAGTTCCAAACCTTTGCCCCTGCTCCCTGAACACCTCACCTTTTCAAATGTCAAAAGTGTTTCCTCTTCTCTTTGAGGCAAGGTTTTTAAAGTCTGCGCCCCTCATCCTAGACTCCCCAAACAGCAGAAATCATTTCTCACGGTTCACTCTTTTCAAATACCCCGTTCAATGTTAGAAACCACCCAAAAGTACTACTCTGGGGGCAAAAGCAGAAGTTGGCAACAATCCCCAGAAAGAAATATTACAGCAGATGTTGAAAAACCAACTAATAGTTTTAATGAATAGAGAAAGACAGAGTGACAGAGAGATTTAAGGAAGGAATTCCAGAGTTTGGGGCCTAGGCTCTGAACTCATCATTGTGGGCAAGGCCATGGAGGAATTTGAAAATGAGGAGCAAATTGTAAACTCGAGGTGTTCTTGACCAAGAGATATTGTAGGTTAGCAAATGCACACTGATATAGGGCAAGAACCAGTGCACATTAACACGTATGGAGGGTGGAATATGGAAGAGCAGCAAGGAGAGCTAGGCAAGAGGCACATCTAAAGGGTAATAAAGTTGAGAGTGACGGGTGAGGAAGGGGGTAGAAGGGGAGAGAAGGGGGGAGGGAAGTGGGGGAGGGATGGAGGAAGCGGCAGAAGGGTAGTGAATGAGGAGAGGAGAAGGGAAGGAGGAGGAGAAAGGGGAGGAGAGAGGGAGGGACGAGAGGACAAGATCTGAAGGGGAAGGGGAGGGCCAGAGAAAATGGGGAGGGGCAGTAAATGAGTTGGGGGATGGTGTGATTGGAGCAGGACATGGATGGGTACGAAGAGGAGAGGGTTTTGGTGAGTGAGAAGGACGAGGAGGAAGACTGGGAGAGGTGTTGTACTGACTGCAGCTACTGCCCCTCTGTGGCACTGCTGAGGTCTGAAGCTGCTGGTCTCTAATTGGCCAGCAACTCTTGGTGACTGGGTCCTCCTCATACTGGGTCTTAATCCTAATCAAGAGGCCATAAAGAACCAACCAAATGCTTGACTGCCAGGAGATCACGGCAGGCAACACATCCGGACAATCAGTTAGTTTCCTTCCTCCAGATTGAGCTCTACAAGATCATGAAGAGTATAGACAGGGTGGATAGAGACAAGCTCTGTCCCAGGGTGAGGGGTTCAATAACGAGAGGTCACGCGTTCAAGGTAAGAGGTGAAAAGTTTAAGCGGGATACACATGGAAAATACTTTACACAGAGGGTGGTGGGCGTCTGGAACGCATTGCCAGCAGAGGTAGTAGAGGCAGGAATGGTAGATTCTTTTAAGGTGTGTCTGGACAGATGCATGAGTAAGTAGGGAGCAGAGGGATACAGTTGCTTAGGAATTGGGTGATAGGTTTAGACAGAGGATTTGGATTGGCTCAGGCTTGGAGGGCCGAAGGGCCTGTTCCTGGGCTGTAAACTTTCTTTGTTCTCCAATCTCTTCACAATTTCACTTGTAAATGGGAAGATACCATCTACAGTTTTCATATGATATCACTCTGTAATCTTTCTATTGCATAAATTCAACCCTAATTTGTGTAATCTCTTCTCATCATTGAACCCTTGATGTCCAGTTATTATTCAAGTCGATCAATACTGCACTCTTTCCATGTCCTTCCTACAGTGGGATGCTGAGGACCACAGTGACTCCAAATATAGTCCTATCATGGTTTTTTAAATCACAGACGCATGACTTCTACCACTCTGTCTTCCTGCCTCGGGGTATAATGAACTGATTCCATTGGCCATTCTGATTATCGTCTGTACACACTATTGAATTTTAAATTACCTCTGTAGCTGGACCACTGTAACAAACTCCACTGTCTCAAACAATTAGCTATTTGAAAAAGCTATGTTATACATCTTCTTGATGTATAAAAGTGAGAAAAATAACTGAGAAACAAACACACCACAACTGAGCTCTGTTTTCCATTGGTAGGCTCTGGATGGCCTCCTTGGGATGGCCAGCATTCATTGGTCACCCATAGTTACTTCAAAATAGTAGTTTGACACAACTGAGTGGGTCACTGCAGACGATAATGAATTAAACCCCTTTCCTTTATTTATTATGTGGCTATCGCTAATGAGTCCAACACCTGTGAGCCCAGATAGCTCAGTTGGGAGAGTGTCAGTCATAGTCATAGAGTCATAGAGATGTACAGCATGAAAACAGACCCTTCGGTCCAACCTGTCCATGCCGACCAGATATCCCAACCCAATCTAGTCCCCTCTGCCAGTACCTGGCCCATATCCCTCCAAACCCTTCCTATTCATATACCCATCCAAATGCCTCTTAAATGTTGCAATTGTACCAGCCTCCACCACTTCCTCTGGCAGCTCATTCCATACACATACCACTCTCTGCGTGAAAAAGTTGCCCCTTAGGTAAGGTTCCAGGGTTCAAGTCCCTATTCAGGCATAGCTTTAAGCCAAAATAGCTTAGTTGGGACAGTGTTAGAATGAAGATCTAAAGGTCCCTGGTTCAATCCTGGATTTCGGCAAAATAAGCCCTCCCTGACAATGTCAGTATTCGTTTAGGGGTGGCTCAGCGGTTAGCACTGCTGCCTCACATCGCCAGAGACCTGGGTTCGATTCCAGCCTCGGACGACTATCTGTGTGGCGTTTGCACATTCACCCCGCGTTTGCCTGAGATACCTCGGGGTGCTCTGGTTTCCTCCCACAGTCCAAAGATGTGCAGGCTAGGTGAATTAGTCATGGGAAGTGCAAGGTTACAGGGATAAGGTAAGTGGGTGGATCAGTGTGGGATACTCTTCAGAAGGTTGGTGTAGACTCGATGGGCCGAATGGCCTGCTTCTACACTGGAGGGATTCTATGCTCAATACTTATTGACCATCCTTAAACTGAGTGCTTGTTTGGGCAGTTAAGAGGCAATTGTGTTGGTGTGAGTCTGGAGTCACCTGTTGGTCACACCAGGGAATGACAACAGGTATTGAAGTGAGAGGATATTGAAGGGTGAAGACAGCGTGCAGAGTGAAGGATGAGGAGAGTGAGATTATTGGGGGAATATTAAAAGGTGAGAGGAGAGAGAGGATATTGAAGAGTGAGGAGAGCGTGCAGAGTGAGGGATATTAAAGGGTTAGGAGAGCACGATTATTGGGGTAAATTACAGGGTGAGGGGAGTTGGGTTAAATTGGGCATTTTGAATAGCAAATACGTCAGCAATATTTTGTGGGGGGGGGGGGGGGGGGGCGGGGCGGGGGGAGAACGTACCGCTCCAGCACTGGAACATTCTGTGACTCACCCACTCAGGACACCAAGTACGAGGTTCAGCACAAAGAATGAGCCCAGCAGGATGAGACTGACAAAGTAGATCCAAGGCCACTCATTCCCAATAGCATCATTGACCTGCAGGACAGAAACATAGGTTAACAGCAGGAAAGAGTGAAGGAGAGGGCAGCATTGACAGGATAGATGTCTATTAGGCAGTAGTTAGCTAGGCTTTGGGCCAAGAGTTGGCTGATGTTTGGGCTAGTGTACAAGTAATTAATTAGTAGTTTGTCTGGTGAACCTATAGTTCTCCAGTTGATGTGTTTGCGAACTGATGGTTAATCACTGCTTAACCTGGTGAACCAGTAGTTAGATTGTGGGTGGGTTGGTGATCCATAGAGACATAGAGATGTACAGCATGGAAACAGACCCTCCTGTCCAACTCATCCATGTTGACCAGATATCCCAACCCAATCTAGTCCCACCCATCCAGGTGCCTCTTTAATGTTGCAATTCCACCAGCCTCCACCACTTCCTCTGGCAGCTCACTCCATACACGTACCACCCTCTGAGTGAAAAGGTTGCCTCTTAGGTCTCTTTTAAATCTTTCCCCTCTCACCCTAAACCTATCCCTCTAGTTCTGGACTCCCCGACCCCGGGGAAAAGACTTTGCTAATAGACAATAGGTGCAGGCCATTCTGCCCTTCGAGCCTGCACCACCATTCATTATGATCATGGCTGATCATGGCTGATCATTCCTAATCAGTATCCTGTTCCTGTCTTATCTCCATTACCCTTGATTCCACTCTCCTTGAGAGCTCTATCCAACTCTTTCTTAAATGAATCCAGAGACTGGGCCTCCACTGCCCTCTGGGGCAGAGCATTCCACACAGCCACCACTCTCTGGGTGAAGAAGTTTCTCCTCATCTCTGTCCTAAATGGCCTACCCCGTATTTTTAAGCTGTGTCCTCTGGTTCGGCACTCACTCATCAGCGGAAACATGTTTCCTGCCACCAGAGTGTCCAATCCTCTAATAATCTTATACGTCTCAATCAGATCCCCTCTCAGTCTACTAAACTCAAGGGTATACAAGCCCAGTCGCTCCAATCTTTCTATTTATCCTATCCATGCCCCTCTATCAGGTCACCCCTCAGCCTCCGACGTTCCAGGGAAAACAGCCCTAGTCTATTCAGCCTCTCCCTATAGCTCAAATCCTCCAACCCTGGCAACATCCTTGTAAATCTTTTCTGAACCCTTTCAAGTTTCATAACATCTTCCCAACAGTGGTCTAACCAATGTCCTGTACAGCTGCACTATGACCTCCCAACTCCTGTACTCAATACTCTGACCAATAAAGGAAAGCATAACCTGCGACTCCACTTTCAAGGAGCTATGAATCTGCACTCCAAAGTCTCTTTGTTCAGCAACACTACCTAGGATCTTACCATTAAGTACATAAGTCCTGCTAAGATTTGCTTTCCCAAAGTGCAGCACCTCACATTTATCTAAATTAAACTCCATCTGCCACTTCTCAACTCCCTGGCCCATCTGATCAAGATCCCATTGTAATCTGAGGTAACTCTCTTCGCTGTCCACTACACCTCCAATTTTGATGTCATCTGCAAACTTATTAACCAAAGCTCTTATGCTCACATCCAAATCATTTATATAAATGATGAAAAGCAGTGGACCCAGCACTGATCCTTGTGGCACTCCACTGGTCACAGGCCTCTAGTCTGAAAAACACCACCCTCTACCTTTGAGCCAGTTCTGTATCCAAATGGCTAGTTCTCCCTGTATTCCATGAGATCTAACATTGCTAACCAGTCTTCCATGGGGAACTTAGTCAAACGCCTTACTGAAGTCCATACAGATCACATCAACCGCTCTGCTTTCATTAATCCTCTTTGTTACTTCTTCAAAAAACTCAATCAAGTTTGTGAGACATGATTTTCCACGCACAAAAGCCATGATGACTACCCCTAATCAGTCCTTGCCTTTCCAAATACATGTACATCCTGTCCCACAGGATTCCCTCCAACAACTTGCCCGACATCAGGCTCACTGGTCTATGGTTCCCTGGCTTGTCCTTACAACCCTTCTTAAACAGTGGCACCATGTTAGCCAATCTCCAGTTTTCCGTCACCTCTCTCGTGACTATCGATGATACAAATATCTCAGCAACGGACCCAGCAATCGCTTTTCTAGCTTCCCACAGAGTTCTAGGGTACACCTGAACAGGTCCTGGGGATTTATTCACTTTTATGCATTTCAAGACATCCAGCACTTCCTCCTCAGTAATATCGACATTTTTCAAGATGTCACCATCTATTTTCCTACATTCTATATCTTCCATATCCTTTTCCACAATAAATACTGATGCAAAATACTAAGTTAGTATCTGCCCCATCTCCTGCGGCTCCACACAAAAGCAGCCTTGCTGATCTTTGAGGGGCCCTATTCTCTCCCAAATTACCCTTCTGTCCTTAATGTATTTATAAAAACCCTTTGGATTCATGTTAACTCTGTTTGTCAAATCTATCTCATATCCTCTTTTTGCTCTTCTGATTTCCCTCTCAAGTATACTCCTACTGCCTTTATACACTTCTGAGGATTCACTTGATCTATCTTATCCATATCTGACACATGCTTCCTTCTTTTCCTTAACCAAACCCTCAATTTCTTTAGTCATCCAGCATTCCCTACACCTACCAGCCTTTCCTTTCACTTTAACACCCTCATACTTTCTCTGGACTCTCATTATTACATTTCTGAAGGCTTCCCATTTTCCAGCCATCCCTTTACCTGTGAACATCTGCCTCCAATCAGCTTTTGAAAGTTCTTGCCTAATACCATCAAAATTGGGCTTTCTCCAATTTCGAACTTCAACTTTTAGATCTTGTCTATCCTTTTCCATCATTATTTTAAATCTAATAGAATTATGGTCGCTGACCCCAAAGTGCTTCCCCCATTGACATCTCAGTCACCTGTTCTGCCTTATTTCCCGAGAATAGGTCAAGTTTTGCACCTTCTCTCATAGGTACATCCACATATTAAGCAGTAGTTAAATCGGTGGTGAACCTGTAGGTAGCTGGTGACAGGTTGGTGAAACAATAGTTAATTGATGCTTAGTCTAATGAATCTATGGTTAGCGGGTGGATGGGTTGGTGAACTGGAAGCAATTGGTGATTGGTCTGCTGAATGCTTAGTTTATCCAGTGATTGGGTTGGAGGTCCAAAAGTTAGCAGCTATGGATGGGATGAAAACGAGGAGAATCAAGAAAGTAACCTTAGGGATTTTTTAAAAAGTAGCAGCAGGACAAGTTCAACATCATTGAAAGAAAATATCTCATGAAGTGACATCACAATGAAACGTAACTTACCGATAAGCTGAACAAGATGAAATACTAGTTTAATTGTAAAGAAAAGTGTAATGGTGATAAATTCACACTCTAATTATTTAACTAAATTGTGAGGGGTATAGTTAAGGTGACTAGCAAAGGTGTTTTCTTTAAGGTGGGGGATTTCAAAACTAGTGGGCATATTCTTAAGGTTAAAGGAGAAAGATTTAAAAAGGACATGAGGGGCAACTTTTTCTTTAACATAGATAGTGGTTAGTGCGCAGAATGCCTGAGGAAGTGGTGGATGCAGGCACAGTTACAAAGTTTAAAAGACATTTGGATAATTACGCGAATAGGAAATGTTTGGAGGGATGTGGACCAAACGCAGGCAGAGGAGACTAGTTTAGAGTGGGAACATGGTTAACGTGGACTAGTTGTACTGAAAAGTCTGTTTCCATGCTGACTAAAACTAAAACAAAATTAGATGGGGATGACATTGCTGTGTTATAATTGTAACAAGGAGAGAATTTGTGGAAGGCCATGTGACCCTGGACAAGCTACATTAATTATCTTAATAAATCTATATCTGGTGTACGTCAAGCTTAGAATTGTTGAACTGGTGTCAGAGACGCGGAGATGAACAAGAATCAGGAACAGATCAGGAATTAGAACGCTCTGTTCCAGCAGAGAGTCACATTGCTCAGAGTCAGGTCATGCTGTGAATGTGGTTATTGTTCACAGACAGAGTCAGTCAAATGGACAAGAGGCTCCAAATGCAAAATGTTTAAATAGTGTTCAGAAATAAACCTTAAAGAGATACTTCTGAAAAATCATCCAATGAAAATATATGGGTAGACATTAAAAACAAAAAGTGAAAGATCACCTTGATGGGATTCTACTGCCAGCCCCTCCAACAGTGGGAAATTGAGAAACAAATATGTTGGGAGAGCTCAGATATATGTAAGGATATTAAGGTTTTATAATTGGGGATTTTAATTTTCCAAACATTGATTGAAGCTACCATAGTGTTAGAGGTCTGGATGGTAAAGAATCTGTCAAATGGTGTTCAAGAAAAGTTTTTTTTATCAATAATGTGGATGCTTCTACTAAAGAAGGAGCAAAACTAGATCTTCTTTTGGGCAATAAGGCAGGGCAGGTGACTGAAGGAAAAGTGGGGGAGCACTTTGGGTTTTGCCATCATAATTCTATTAGTTTCAAAATGGTTATGGAAAGGGATAAGCCATCCATAAAAATTAAAGTTCTTAATTGGAGAATGCGGAATTTCAATGGTTTGAGACAAGAAAGTTCAAAAGTTGTTTGGAGTAGACTCTTCGCAGGTCAAGGGACGTCTGACAAATGGGAGGCTTTCAGGAGCATGATGACAAAAGTTCAGAGGCATTATGTTCCTGTCTGAGTGAATGGTAAGGCCGGTAAGATTAAGGAACAATGGACAAATAATCGAGAATAAAAAAGAATCTTATTTTAAATATAGGCAACTTGGTTCAATTGAATTTCTTAATCAATATAAACAGTATAGGGCCATTCTTAAGAAAGAAATCAGGAAGGCAAAGAGGGGATTTGAGATAGCATTGCTGGATAAGATTCAGAATAATCCAAAGAGATCCTACAAATACATTAAGGGCAAGAAGGTAACTACAGAGAGGGTAGAGCCCCTTAAAAATTAAGGGAACTGTCTTTGTGTTGAACCCCAGGAGGTGGGAGAGATACTAAACAAATATTTTGCAGGGAGTGAGTGTGTGAGGGTCAGGGAGTGAGTGTGTGAGGGTCAAGGAGTGGGTGTGTGAGGGTCAGGGAGTGAGTGTGTGAGGATC
>NC_057735.1:49804567-49831134 GCF_004010195.1 Chiloscyllium plagiosum
GACCCTCCATCCACTCTCTCCCCATCAACTGACCCTCCATCATCTCTCCCCCGGTCAACTGACCCACTGTCATCACTCCCCATCGACCAACCACCATTCAGACCCCTCCACGTGTTTGTGCTCCCAGCCTGTGTGTGTATATGTATGTGTGCACACTGTCCATGAATGTGTGTTCATACTGTGTGCCTACAGTATGTGCACACATTTGCCCTGTGTCTGTGTGTTTACACTGTGTGTGTTCACACTGTGTCTAGATTGTGTGTGCATGTTCGCACTGCGCCTGCACACTGTGTGTCTTCGCACTGTGTATGTATGTGCACGTGTGCGTGTGTGTGTGTGTCACGCTGTCCACACGGTACCTGTGCCAGTATAAAAACATGTTTTGTGCATTTTGCCCATGAACAGCTCCAGCCCAATGATGGCATAGATGATGATCATGAAGAGGACCAGCAGAGCAATGTGAAGCAGAGGGACCATGGCCTTGATGATCGAGTTCAGAACCACCTGCAAACCTGACCACAGAGACAAGTGAGTGAGCAGCTTGGCCTTGCTCTGTTCAACACCAATATCACCTTCATTAACATGTCAGGACTCACTGACAATAGGACCCGACATTTATCAAGCATCTCTCACAATGTCAGGATGTCCAATGCACTTTACCGCCAATGAAGTGTAGTCACAGTTGGAATAAATGAAACACTGCACCAACTTGTACACAGCAAGATCCCACACACGATGATTGAATTCCCTACTTTACATTTTGGCCAGGGGACAAACATATCTAGTGAAATCCTAACTAATGCTGAAAATGTGTTGCTGGAAAAGCGCAGCAGGTCAGGCAGCATCCAAGGAACAGGAGAATCGACGTTTCGGGCATAAGCCTTTCTTCAAGCAGGCTGCCTGACCTGCTGCGCTTTTCCAGCAACACATTTTCAGCTCTGATCTCCGCATCTGCAGTCCTCACTTTCTGCTCGAAAATCCTAACCAATGTTCACATTGACTCATTCCACAAACCCAACATCTCCATTCCATCCACTATCTTACTCCCCTTAACCTCATGGTTTTTCCCTCCTTTCATCTCCTAATGTAAAAGTCATAAAGTCCACACTTCACAGGCGGTAATTTCACTCATTAAGTACATGCAGACTCTCAGTACAGCAATCCAGATAGTCCCATTTCTTGTGATACCCAGCAGCCCTCTCTTGAATGCAGATCCATTTTCCATTTGAAATCAGTGGTAATCCCCATTTCCACTACCCTCACAGACGGTGATCTCCTCACCATGCATCAGTAACCGGGAAATTATGAATCATGAGACTGTCCTTGACTGCTCCACACTGAGACACTCCATCTGCTCCAAGCTGTGTGTGAAACAGTCTCATTGCAATGATCTGAGGGAATTTCTAGATAGAGAACACAATGATCTGAGGGAGGGAATTTCTAGATAGAGAACACAATGATCTGAGGGAATTTCTAGATAGAGAACACAATGATCGGAGGGAATTTCTAGATAGAGAACACAGCCACACCTTACAACAAAACCCAGGTGCTTCAAGGAGACAGGGTGGCTTGCTTATGAGCAGAGTAAGGATGGTAGAGGGAAATGTGCTGTCGACATGTGCTCTCCCTGCTACCTGTGCAGAGGAAGAGCAAGTATCTGGAATCTATCCAAGCACCTGTGAAGCAAGACATAGTCCAGGCAGTTTGGAGGGTGTGGGAAACTAGGTAGGGGCAAGTCTATCTGTCATGCTCCATTGTGGGACTAATAAGATAGAGAAGTCAATAGAAGTTCATTAAAGACCTGTTAGAGCTTGGGAACCAAACTAAAACAGGCTTTCCCACGTTAATCTCTATCCCAGCCATTTGAAAACTGCAATGTGCACAGGCAAATCAGGAGAGCCAATGGATCAAGAAGCAATGCGAATTAATGAACTAAGCATAACAAAACTTTGAGGCAATATTGATCATAACATAATGTCACACTTGTTATGATCCCAGCTAATGTTAATACTGAGCAGAGCAAAATCAGGCTTGCCAGATCCTGACATTGAATAGGCAGAAAAGGCATAGGCAAATAGCAGGCACAATAGAGGAAAGCAAGTAGTACAGGAGTCTCCTGCAGCTGCCCCCTTTCTAATGGGTATTCCATTCTGGATGCTGTTGTTGGAGGTGACCGTGCAGGGGAAAGCAATGGGAGACAACTTCATGGCACCATGGGTTTGTCTGCTGCACAAGAGGGGAGGAAGAAGAACAGCAGGACTATAGTGGGAGGAGATATAATTGTAAGGGGAACAGGCAGATGTTTCTGCAGCTGCAAATGCAGCTCCAGATAGTATGTGCCCTCCTGGAGCTAGAGTCAAAGATGTCACAGAATAATGCAAGAGTCTGATGAAGAAGACAGATGAGTTCAGAGCACAAATTAAAATGTATGATGTCATTGCTGGCACTGAGTTTTGGTTAAGGGATTGGTAGGTTTGGCAGCTCGATATTCCAGGATATAGGGTAATCAGGTGAAATAGGGAAGGAAATAAAACAGCAGGTGTCACAATTCTGATCAGGGAATCTCTTAACAGCAGTTAGGAGGGACAGTCTCTTTGAAAGATCGTCAAATCAAGCAATATGGATAGAACTTAAAAACCAGAAAGGGGGCAATCACATTGCACAGAGTGTACTGTAGGCCCCCTGACAGCCCAAGGAAAGAGCAGATATCTCAGCAAATTTCAGAGAAGTGTAAAAGTAATGAGGTAGCAAAGCCAGAGGTTTTAACTTCCGCAACATTAACTGGCCTAGTCATAGTGTGAAAGAATTAGAGGGGCAGGGTACTTATAAATGCATCCGGGAATTTAACCCTGATAAATCTGAACTGACACGCTCAGGAGAGAGTATTCAATGAAGGGTATTCAACAAGACACTAGGGGAACAGAGGGATCTTGGGGTATTGGTCCACAGACCTCTGAAGGTAGCAGGATTGACTAAAAAGGCAGACGGAACACTTGCCTTTATCAATCAAGACAGATTATAAGAGCAGGGAAGTTATGTTAGAGCTGTACAAAACTTAGGTTAGGCCACAGAGGGATCACTGTGTACATTTCTGGTCACCTCACGATAGGAAGGATATGATTGCACTGGAGGGGGTGCAGAGGGGATTCACCAGGGTGTTGCCTGGGATGGAACGATTCAGCGATGAAGTGAGACTGAATAAGCTTGGGTTGGTTTCTTTCGAGCAAAGAAGATTGTGAGGAAACCTGACAGAGGTATTTATGTTTATGAGGGGCATGGACAGGGTGAGTAGAAAGCAGCTGTTCCCCTGAGTTGATTGATCAATAACAAGGAGATATAATTTTCAAGTGAAAGGCAGGAGATTTAGAGGGGATATGAGGGAAAATGTTTTCACCCAGAGGGTGGTGGGAGTCTGGAATGCACTGCTTAGGAGGGTAGCTGAGGCAAGAAATCTCACAACTGTTAAAAGTACTTGGATGAGCAGTTGACAGGTCATAACATTCAAAGGTATGGGCCTAATGTGGGAAAGTGGGACTAGTCCAGGGAGCAGTGTATTTATGGCATTCCAGACCCAATGGGCCACAGGGCCTCATTTGTATTACATAGAACATAGAACATTACAGTACAGGCCCTTCGGCCCTCGATGTTGCACTGACCTGTGACACCAATCTGAAGCCCATCTAACCTACACTATTCCATTTTCATCCATATGTCTATTCAATGACCATTTAAATGCCCTTAATGTTGGCGAGTCGACTACTATTGCAGGCAGGGCGCTCCAGGCCCTTACTACTCTCTAAGTAGAGAAACTACCTCTGACATCTGTCCTATGTCCATCATCCCTCAATTTAAAGCTATGTCCCCTTGTGCTATCCATCACCTTCCGAGAAAAAATCCTCTCACTATCCACCCTACCTAACCCTCTGATTAGCTTATATGTCTCAATTAAGTCACCTCTCAACCTTCTTCTCTCTAACAAAAACAGCCTCAAGTCCCTCAGCCTTTCCTCGTTAGACCTTCGCTCCATACCGGGCAACATCCTGATAAATCTCCTCTGAGCCCTTTCCAACACTTGCACATCCTTCCTATAATGGGGCAACCAGAAATGTACGCAATACTCCAAGTGCAACTGCACCAGAGTTTTGTACAGCTGCAGCATGACCTCGTAGTTCCGAAACTCAACCAATAAAAACACTGTATGCTTTCTTAACAACTCCATCAACAAAACTGTGTTGACTATCCCTAATCAACTTACTCCTTTCGAGATGATTATAAACCTTATCTCAGGTCTCGTTGCACCCTCCTCGCTTCCCAATCTACTGCCATTCAGGAATTAATCTGGCATCCTGTTTTTGCTACCAAAGTGCTTCCTCTGCCATGCATGTGTCCACTCACTCAACTCACCTACGCACCCCTCAATTTACTGCTGTCCATGTGCTTATCCAGTGGTCATTTAAATGTCCCTAATGTCTCTGACTCTACTATCACTACTGGCAGTGCAATCCACACACCCACCACTCTGTGTAAAGAACCTGCCTCTGACATCTCCCCTATACCTTTTCCCAATCGCCTTAAAACTCTGACCCCTCGTGACAGCCATTTCTGCCCTGGGGAAAAGTTCTGGCTACCTACTCTATCCAAGTCTCTCAATACCTTGTACACCTCTACCAAGTCATCTCTTCCTTCTTCTCTCCAGTGTGAAAAGCTCAAGCTCACTCAACATCTCTTCATAAGACAAGCCCTCCAAACCAGGCAGAATCCTGGTAAATCTCTGCACTCTCTCAAAAGCATCTACATCCTTCCTTTAAAGAGGAAACCAGAACTGGACACAATATTCCAAGTGTGGTCTCACCAGGGTTTTATAGAGCTGCAGCAAAACCTCACAGCTCTTAAACTCAATCCCCCTGTTAATGAAAGCCAAAACACCATATGCCCTCTTAACAACCCCATCAACTTGGGTGGCAACGTTGAGGGATCAATGTACGTGGAACCCAAGATCCCACTGTTCCTCCACACTGCCAAGAATCCTGTCTTTAGCCCTGTATTCAGCATTCAAATTCGACCTTGCAAAATGAATCAGTTCATATTTGTCCAGATTGAACTCCATCTGCCACTTCTCAGCCCAGCTCTGTATCCTGTCAATGTCTTGTTGTAGCCTGCAACAGCCCTCGACACTATCTACAACATCACCGACCTTTGTGTCGTCGGCAAACTTACTAACCCACCCTTCCATTTCTTCATCCAAGTCATTTATAAAAACTACAAAGAGCATTGGCCCAAGACCAGATCCCTGTGGGACACCATGGTCACCGATTGCCAGGCAGAAAACTTTCCACCCACTACCACTCGCTGTCTTCTTTCAGCCAGCCAATTCTGTATCCAGACAACCAAAATTTCCTGTATCCCATACCTCCTACCTTTCTGAATGAGCCTATTGTGGGGAACCTTATCAAATGCCTTACTGAAATCCATATACACCACATCCACTGCTCGACCTTCATCACCTTGTGTTGTCACATCCTCAAAGACCTCAATAAGGCTCGTGAGGCATGTCCTGTCCTTCACAAAGCCATGCTATCTTTATTCAAACTAGGTTTTTCCAAGTAATCATAAATCCTATCTCTCAGAATCCTTTCCAGTACTTTGCTTATCAGTTACGTAAGACTGATTCGTCTGTAATTCCCAGGAATTTCCCTACTCCTTTCTTGAACAGAATAACAACATTCGCCTCCCTTCAATCAGCTGGTATTATTTCCGTGGAGAGTGAGGATGCGAAGATCATTGCCAGACATGCAGCAGTCTCATTCCTCGCTTCCTGTAGTCACCTTGGATATATCTGGTTCAACCCTGGGGACAACCCTGGGGATTCTGATGCTTCCCAGAATTTCCAGCACATCCACATCCTTAATATCAATCTGTTCAAGCTTATTAACCTGGTCCACTGTGTTCTCACTATCAACAACATCCCTCTCTCTTGTGAATACTGAAGCAGAAAGCTCGGTTAGGGCCTCCCCTACCTCCTCAGACTCCAGGCACAAGTTCCCTCCACTATCCCTGATCGGCCCTACTCTCTCTCTCTGATCATTCTCCGATTCCTCACATACATGTAGTGCTAGGTTTACTGCTGTTTGTCAATTATATAAACAATTTGATTGAGGAAGCATGGTTAGTAAGTTTGTGGATGACACCAAGATTGGTGATTTGGTGGACAGTGAAGAAATTTATCAAAGATTACAGGGGGATCTTGGCTAATTGGGCAAAAGGGCTGAGGAGTGGCAGCCGGTGATTAATTTGGATAAGTATGAGGTATTCCATTTTGGTAAGATGAATAAAGGCAGGGGTACAGTTAGTGGGTAGTGATGTTGAACAGCGAGATTCAGGGGTTCAGGTACATCATTCTTTGAAAGTTGTGTCACAGGTAGAGGGATAGTTAAGGAAGCATTTAGCACATGTTCCTTCCTTCTCCGATCATTGAGTATAGGAGTTGCAATGTGTTGGTATTGAACAGGACACTGACTAGTGAGGCCACTTTCGGAGTACTGTGTACAGATACAGTCACCCTGCTGTAGGAAGGATATTATTATATTGGAGTGGATTCACAAAAGATTTACAGGATGTTGCCAGGACTGCGGGATTTGAGTTAAAAGGACAGGTTGGATAGGCTGAGACGTCTTTCACTGGAGCACAGCAGGTTGAGGTGTGACCTTTACAGAGGTTTATAAAATCATGAGAGGCATAGATAAGGTGAATATCAAAGATCTTTCCCGTAGGGGAGGGGGTAAGAGGAGAAAGATTTTAAAAGGGACTGAATGGGCGGCTTTTCACACAGAGGGTGGTTTGCATATGGAATGAATCTGAAGGACATCATAGCTGCAGGTACAGGTACAACATTTAAAAGACGTTTGGATAGGTATACGAATTGGAAACGTTTAGATGGGTATGGGCCAAACTCAGGCAAATGGGACGGGTTGAGTTTGGGAAACTTGGTCGGCAATGACGAATAGGACTGAAGGGTCTGTTTCTGTGCTGTGTGATTCTATTACTTTATCACTGCATCCTTCTCACAGTTTCCACCTCCCACCCAGCTTTGTCTTATGAAGGAAAGGTTAAGCTGGTGGGGCCTGTACTCATTGGAGTTGAGCAGAACGAGAGGCAACCTTATTGAAACAAACAGGACTGTGAGGGACCTCAACAAGGTCAATGCAGAGAATCAAGAACTAGAGGGGGACCAATTCAGAATAAGGGATCTCTGTTTAAAGCAGAGATGAGGAGGAATTTCTTCCCTAAGGGGGTTATTAATCTTTGGAACTTTCCTCCTGAGAAGGCAATGAGACTGGCTCATTGAATATATTCAAGACTAATTTAGGCACTTGTTTGATCTACAGGGAGGCACAGCTTCTGGGTCGGGAGACAGCAAAGTGGAGTTGGAGGCCATAGTCAAATTGGCCAAGGAGGAGCATACCTGCGGGGTTCACCGGCCTCCTCCTGTGCCCTATTCATATGCTGTTATGAACGTATGCAAGCAATCCGGTCAAACTGTTTTTGTCAGAAATGGCAGTGGCACCTTCTGTACTTACTGGGAACTCCTGACACCAAGCGCAATGGTCTTAACACACGGAACGCTCGAAGGGCCTTCACATCAAAGCCCGCACTCTTCGCTGATAGACTCAGATGCTCCAGGGCCACAGTACAGAGGCTGCAAAGGAAGGAGCAAGTGGGTTAGTCAGAACCCAACCTGCAACTCAACACTGAGCTTTCACAACCATTGAAGCAAGAGTCTATCTAACAGATGGAATAATTACTGACCATGCCACTCCAAATCTCTCTCCAATCCCACATTCACTCCATGCTCTTCTGGTAAACACTCCCTACATACCCCACCTCCAACTTAATCACATAAATATTCCATCACCAAGAACTCCTTGCTCCACTCACAATCACATTCTATTAACCCTTAAATCAATCTCTATTCCCCATGTTATCATTCCCTGGTCCCTCTGTAATCACTCCCTGCTCTCTATAATCGCTACCTGCTCCCCAAATTGCAATCGCTTCCTGTTCCCCACCTCCATAATCACTCCCTGCTCCCAACGAACTATAATAACTCCCTGTTCCCTCTGTATTCATTCCCTGCTCCCCCAGTAGTCACTCCCTGCTCCCTCTGTAATTACTCCCTGCTCTCCCAGTAATCACTCCCAGCTCCCTCTGTAATCACTTCCTGCTACCTCTGCAATCACTACCTGCTCCCTCAGTGATCACTCCCTGCTCCTTCTGTAATTACTCCCTGCTCCCTCTGTAATCAATCACTCCCTGTTCCCCTGTAAGCATTCACTATTTTAGTTTATTCACTCGTGGATGCAGACATCACTGGCAGCACCAGCATTAATTGTCCATCCCTAGCTGCATTTGAGAAGATAGCGGAGAGATGTCTTCTTGAACCACTGCAGTAGACATGTAGACCCCCAATGCCATTAGGGAGGAAGTTTTGACTCGTGACGCTGAAGGAACAGCAATATATGTCCAAGACAGCATGGTGAGTGGCTTGAGGGGAATTTGCAGATGGTGGTGTTTCCATGTATCTGCTACCCATTCCATTCTAAATGGAATGGAGTCTTGGTTAGTTACTGCATGCATCTTGTAAACAGTATACGCTGCTACTACTGTGTATTGATGGTGGGGTTGGTGGGGGGGGGTGAATATTTGTGGTTGTGGTGCCAATCAGAAAGTCTGTTTTGTCCTAAATGGTGTTCAAATTCTTGCATGTTGTTGAAACAGCATTCTTCCAGGCTAGTGAGCAGTGTGCCTAACGTGCCTTGAAGATAATGGGCAGGCTTAGGATCTGCAGGAGGTGAGTTACTCACTGCAGTATTCCCAGCCTCTGACCTGGTCAGCATGGACAAGTTGGACCGAAGGGTCTGTATCCACCCTGTATGACCCTATGACCCTATGTGACTAAAATGAAACAAAGCCAATTGCCCATAAAAATCAAAAAAACTGAGAATGGTGTAAATCAGAAACAACAACAGAAATAGTTGGAAAAGTTCAGCAGGCCTGGCAGCATCTGTGGAGATATCAGAGTTAACATTTTGAGTTGAATGATCCTTCCCCAGTTCGAAAACGTTTACTCTGATTTCTCTCCACAGATGCCGTCAGACCTGCTGAACTTTTCTAGCAACTTCTTTTTTTGTTAAAGGAGTGCTGATGCTGGAAATCTGAAACAAAAATAGCAACATTTCTGGCAGCATCTGTGGAGAGGAAACAGAGTTAACGTTTTGAGTCCAGTGATCCTTCTTCAGAACTGGACTTGAAACATTCATTCTGTTTTCTCTCCATAGATGCAGCCAGACATACTAAATTTCTCCAGCAATTTCTGCTTTAGTTATTTATATGGCTAGACCAGTTCATGTTCTGGCCAATGGTAATGCCCAGGGGATAGTGGGGATTTAGTGATGGAAATGCTATTGAATGTAAAGTGATGATGATTAGATTCTTTCTTGTTGTGAATGTTACTTGGCATTGTCCACTCTAACCTGAATATTGTCCAGGACTTGCTGGATTTGGACACGGACCACTTCAGTATTCGAGGAGTCACGAATGGTGCTGAGCATTGTGCAACCATAGCGAACATCCCCGCTCCTGACCTTATGATGGAGGGAAGATCATTGATGAAGCAGCTGAAGATTGTTGATCCTAGGACACTGTCCTGAGGAACTCCTGTAAAGATGTTCTGGAGATGAGATGGCTGACCTCCAACAACCACATTCATCTTCCGATGTGCCAGGTATGACTCCAACCAGAGCAGAGCTCCCCCCCCCCCACCGACTTCCATTGATTCCAGTTTTGCTAAGGCTACTTGATGCTATACCCAGTCAAATGTAGTCTTGATAAGAAGGGCAGGAGAAAGTGAGGACTGCAGATGCTGGAGATCAGAGCTGAAAATGTGTTGCTGGAAAAGCACAGCAGGTCAGGCAGCATCCAAGGAACAGGAGAGGAAGAAGAAGGGCTTATGCCCGAAACGTCAATTCTCCTGTTCCTTGGATGCTGCCTGACCTGCTTTGATAACAAGGGCAGTCACATTCACCTCACCTCTAGAATTCAGTTTGTCAATATGCAAACTGGGTGTCACTCAGCAGGTTATTGCTGAGCTGGTGCTGTTTGATAGCACTGTTGATAACACCTTCCATCACTTTACTGATGATGAACAGCAGACTGATGGGTCAGTAATTAGCCAGGCTGGATTTTCTCAGCTTTATGTGTTCAGGACATACCTGAGCAATTTCCCACATTGTCAGGTCAATGCCAGTGTTATTGTTATAACACAATAGTTGTGTTTCTCTGTAACCTCGCGCGAAAGAAAATCATGCTATGGAAAACCACTATAGAAAATCGTGCTATAGAAGATCACTAATAGAGAATCGCTATAACCATTCTGTAGAAAGTTCGCATTATACAAACAACATCTACAATTCATCAATCACATTACAGCCAAATTGCGCTGATGAAATACGCATTATAGCAGAACAACCTGTACTGGAACTGCTTGGCTCGGATGCAAAAGTTCTGAAGCACAAGTCTTCAGTATTACTGACAGAGTGTTGTCAGCATCCAGTGCCTCCAACCGTTTCTTGATATCACACGGAGTGAATCAAATTGGCTGGAGACTGTGTTTGTGATGCTGTGGACACTTTTGAAATAACCCAAGCACTCTTTCTAGATTGAACAGAAACAACAGCTTTATATTGATTTCTGTATACAGCTTACAAACAGAGTTGCGATTCTAGTGCTGAACCTATAGTAAGACCCAGTTCTGCTCTTTTCTAAGGATATGAAACTCTTCTTTTTGAATGCTTTGAGGGCATGAAGGAATGAACATTTTGATTCACATGCTGGAATTTAGATAACTATTTCTTAATTAATATTATTGTGTTCCTGACTTAGCTTCCTTCCTATACTATGCTATACTATCTCTGATGGAACTTCAATTCCTTTTGTTTTTAAATTTCAAAACCTTAAATTAATTTCTTTTCAACCAGCTGTATCCCAACACTCTGACCCGGGATTAATAACAATGTTTGATTCCATGATAATTTATTTACTTTAAACCCATTTTCTTAGGAACACTAACCAGCACCTATTAATCAATCAAAAGATTTCTCAGCACTTCAGGGATTGATACATGTCGCTCTCTCGAACACCTTTGCAACGTCAACTCTGAATGGAAGTCAGAGTCTGGAAAGTTCTCCCCTAAACTCTCTGGGTAGTTCCCTAGGAACTCACTTGGAATTGTGGGTACTGTAGGTTTTGAAAGCTAATTGTTAAGGTCAAACACACAGTCTAACTCATATGTTTAACTTAGAATTTCAAAAACCCAAACTAGCAGTAAATTATACTAAAATATGTGTACCTCATTTTCAATATATTCCTTGGTAATTACTCCCTACTGCCTTTTTGTCACTGTCAACTCCCCTGTAATCACTCCATTACTCCCTTCTGCCCCAATCACTTCCTCCCACCCCTATGTTCACTCGCTACTCCCACTGTAATCCTCATAATGCTGCCAGCGGAATCACTCTCTACTGCCTTTACAACAACTCGTTTAAAAAAGTCTTTATATTTGCTTTGTATTTTTTAATTGGAGACTAAAATGAGAGAGGAACTATTTTAAAAGGCAAGGATTTCTTTAGGGTTTGAAGGCAATTTAATTTGATACTCATTATGGATACCATTTGTACAGGCTATGAGTTACCCAAAGTGTCTGTAGATGAACTGGAGCCAAACAGCTTTGCACATGTAGAGCTTGGGCTGACAGCAAAAAGCTGATGGGTTTGTAGACTAGTGACCATTGTTGTCAAAGGCCTTCTGCCTGCCAACAAGCACATGATTGGTTGTCAGCTAACTAAACTGAAGATACATAGAAGCCATCAGGTCTCTACCAGTCAGGAGCTTTCTCTCCGTTCTCTACAGTAAGCCACTTTAAACTTGAAGAAAACCAGTTTATCTTTCATTCAGCAGCTGCTCGAAGCTGCAACTTTTAAGTGATAGGTCGGAGTCCTTTTTATAAGTGGATTATCCACCTCCTGCCTCATACAGACCAGTGTAAGCATCTGGAAGAGGTCGACAGAGAAGCTACATTCTGACCAGTACAACAAAGGAAGCTTTGTGACCGTGAAGCACTGAACTCCTTTTCCAATTATTCCCTCTATCCATAACCCATGTTTCTTTCCTTTCTGTGTTTGTCTGTAAAGGGGATTAGAGTTTTAATCAGTAGATATATGTGCTGATGGTAAACAACTGTTTACCTGAAGTTAGAGTGTAATCATTTGAGATAAATAATAATTCTTGTTAAATAGTGTGATGATGTTGCTCTTTTAACAAGGGTTATGCTGTCCTTGGCTTTTTTCAGAAAGTCATAAAAGCAGGAGTTCCAAAAACTCTAGGTTTGAAGGGTTTTAGGGCCAATTTGGTTATAGCTAACAAATACTGCCTCATAAAAAAGGCTTTCAAGTTTTAAAAAAACTTGTACAATTAAAGGGGAGTGGCCAGTTCTCCCAATTCAGCGTTTCTTTGGTTTGGTTTATTTTTTTTCGCAGTCTGGCTGTTCACTGAAAGCAGGCAGTCAGTTGTGAAGTTGCTGGACCCAAAGAAGCAGGTCCCTGCTGACCCTCCCTCTCTCTGACATCTCTCCTGTCAAACCCCGTGTTTGTTTTCACCTTTTGTGCCAAGGGGAGTTTATGGAGGTTGTTGCAGGAATCTAGAACAGCATCAGTAAGTTGGGATAGTTTGTTGGGTTTTCAGATAGGTAAGTTATTCTATATTATGTTCTCTTTTTGCTTCTGTTTCATTCGGTAATATTGCAAGAAAAAATTCTGTCTTGTTTAAAACCAAGTGGTTGGACCAGCTGCATCACTCCTGGAATGTCCACATTACACCTGCGTAAAACAGCCAGCAAAGTTATGGTCTGACCTACTTTCCTGAAATGCTTTGAACAGGTATGGCCTGGTCCATAACAATAGAAACCTGATCCATGCTTTAAGGACAGGCAAATATAGGAATCAAACTTTATGATGGCCCTGGGATTGCAGAGCTTGAATTCCAGGTGATACCCCACTGAGTCAATGCCATGTTTTGGGGTTCATCCAGGATTGAGTTGGAAACAGAGGCAATGAATATTTGAGTGTGGTGTTAGTAAATAAAAGAGCTGAAGGAAAATGCCTGGTTCTGTGCTGTGGTTAAGACATGGCACTGGAAATGGCAAAAGATTTCCTGCACTATTCCCTGTAACTGTTAAGGGAACTTACAAAGACTCAGTTGATTGACTTGGTGGGTGAACAGGAGGCCACATTGAAAGGCAGAGGTAGATGAGGCACTAGCTTAGCACTTGGGTTGAAAGGAAATGCAAGAGGAGTCGGGGTAATCTCGAGATGAAACACTGAAATTAAGGTACAGTTAAAGGAGCTTGAAATGAAATGGACAGAATGAAACAACTAGTGATGGAATTCCAAATGGAAGAAGGCAAATGAAGAGCAGGAGAGGGCAGACAAAGATAAAGAAGGGGAAATTGAATTGAAAAGAGTGGAAATGAGTAAACTAAAATTAGCAGCGCTTGGAGAAAAATGCATTTGAAACAGGTGATGTCAGGTACTGATGTATGCCATGATGAGGGAAACCGAGTCATAATTTGAGGTCAAGTAAAGAAATGTTTGTTGCACGGACCCAACCTAAACTTGAGGAATAGGATGTGCAGACATTCTTCATGTCATTTGAGAAAACAGCGAGACAAATGTATTGTGTAAAACAGAACTGAACATTGCCCTTACAGAGTATGTTGATAGGTAAAATATAAGAAGTTTATGCTTCACTGTTCCTCGGGATTCTGAATCTATAGGCAAATCTATATTGGCTGCAAATGAGTTAATTCCTTAAGCATAGCAACAAAGATTCAAAAACAGAAGAAAGCCTGGGCAAACCGATCCTGCATTTGAAGGGTGAAGCAAAGTAGTTTTGACAGGTGGGTAAGAGTATGAGAAGGTGAAACCAGATACAAAGAAGAATTTAAAAACTCACGACCTTCCATTATGATAACCCATGTTGAGGACCAGAGGGTTGCAACTGCTAGCAATAATGGTTGATGATTATAAACTAATCTCTGTTGGGATTCCTACGGAGCCGGGTATTATAAAATCAGATTAGCAGCAACTTCATTAATAGAGCTCTATCCACCTGCTCATTATGTATGCTTCATGCTGAGATATCAAAACTATCCTACACAACAATGGCAACCCTGCCCAAACTATCCCTTGTTTTATATAACAACCTCACAAAAGAACATAAAGACAACCACTTTGGCCCTAAAAATAGTACCCACTCAACCTCACATTATGTTAGAAAAGGAAGGTGTCTCAAATGTTTGAGCAGCAGGTAAAGCTAGCTGTCTCGTGCTGCGACTTTGCAGTAAATGCATGAGTTGTATTCTCCATTAACAGGATGCTGATATCAAACAGACCTGCAGCCCACTACACAATTCAGTAGTTTCAGGGATATTGTGATGCCAGGGATAAAGGCTGTACATCACAACAAGTGATAGACCACATCAGAATCCTGAAACAACACAGCCCTTTGACTGCCAGCTATGCTCAAAGAATCAGAGAATCCCTACAATATGGAAGCAGGCCATTCTGCCCATCAAGTCCACACTGATCCTCAAAAGAGCATCCCACCCAGACCCATCCCCCTACCCAATCCCTGCAACCCTGTATTTCCCATGGCTAGGCAATTTCCCATGGCCAATCCACCTAACCTGCACATCTTTGGACTGTGGGAGGAAACCAGAGGACCACACAGACACGGGGAGAATGTGCAAACTCTACAGAGACAGTCACCCAAGGCTGGAATTGAACTCGGGTCCCTGGTGCTGTGAGGCCACAGTGCTAACCACTGAGCGAGCGTGCTCAACTAGCCTCTGTTTGCAAAGCTGAGGAATATGTAAAATTACATGTGACTCTGTTATTGGACAATTGCTAAGACTTTGTTAAGCATTACCCTGGAAACCAACTGAATAATATCAGTTGGCACGCCATGCGATTCCCTTGTGTGTGCTAGAAACTATATAGCTTCACATACAGGCAGAACTCCGTTCTCTGTCGGCAAAAAGAAGCACACATTGCATCACTTTCAACGCGAGGACCTGAAAACAGCTAATCCCCGCTGCATCCTATGGCAATACTCTGACCTGCTTGCTTGAAATTTATTAATTTACATCAGACATATGGTTAAAAGTTTGTGTTGCATCTCATTACCAACTGGTGTCCAACCAATCAGCACCCTCTTCTAGTCCTATTTAAATTATTGTTTCCATATTGGGGAATGCAAGGTGAAAAGCTTTGACCTCATGTTTCTCTTCAGAAGTGCCTATATTCTGTAGCAGCAAACAATGATAGTACATGTGAATAGCCAGACTGCAGCCTCAATATAGTCAGATCACATGAGACTTAGATATAGTGGAAGATGGTTTCAATGAGGTTTTGCTCTGCAATGTTCCTGTCTGTAATTTAATGGATGCTAGTTACTAGTGTGGTGTCCAGATCTCATCCATCTATCATTCCCAGAACAAAATTTTGACATTTCTGCATTTATTAGTTCCACCCTCAGGTGACTGTCTGTGTGGAGTTTGTACATTCTCCCCACATCTGCATGGGTTTCCTCCGGGTGCTCCTTTTCCTCCCTCAGACCAAAGATGTGCAGCTTAGATGCATTGGCCCTGCTAAATTTGCCCATAGCGACCAGGGATGTGTAGGTTAGGTGCATTCACTGTGGAAAATGCAGGGTTAGAAGGATAAGGTCAAGGGGTGGGGACGCTCTTCTGTCAGTGTGGATTCAATGGGCCAAATGGCCTACTTCCACACAATAGAGATTGTATGATTCCGTGATGATTCTACTTGTGGAACCGCTGGTTCTGGTCATTATTTATTCCTTAACTCATCACCAAAAAAACGGTTTTTCCACGCATTATCTCATTCTTGTTTGTGGGAGCTTGCTCTGTACAAATTGGCTGTCACATTTTCTACATAGAGCAATAACTACACTTCAAATAACGATGTCTTGCAAGATATTTTGAGATATTCTGATGATATGACAGGAACATTATATATGTGCTTATTTTAAACCTTTTGATGCTCTTTCCCATCAACTTCCGTTCACCGAGCTAAACATTTTCCTGTTGGAAACGAATGCTGTTTAATATGCAACTCTTGGATTTTTGATAATATAACTTTAACAAATTTGACACAGACAAAAAAAATGTTTTACAATAGTGAAGCGAGCCTGCATGTGCCAAATAAAACATGATTGTGCAGGCATATTGTCCAAATTAACAGACTATTCATGAGAAAGTCATGAGACATACCCAACAAAGACTATGACAAAATCCAGAATATTCCAGAAATTCCGCAAGTAGGCATCTGGGTGAAACAGGAAGCCATACACAATGATTTTCAAAATTGCTTCAATTGTGAATATTATCAGGAAGATGTACTCAATCTTTTCCTACAAGAGAGACAGAAAGAAAGTGAGAGTGACAGATAACTCTGTTGTGACACTCCTTCTGAGACAAGCTTGAAAACATCACTTTCATGAATCAATGGATTCAGATCTGCTTTTATTCCCACTCCTTAAGATTCCCTCCCTTCCCAGATCTTTCGCATGCAGTGATCTACCATCTTTGCCCTTGGCCCTTGGCCCTTAACCCCAGCCTGGCTTGCAGTTTTTGATTTTTGTCTTTTACATAAAAACAGTTCTGGATGTAAGTTTGCTTGCTGAGTTGAAAGGTTTGTTTTCAGACGTTTCATCACCATTCTAGGTAACATCATCAGTGAGCCTCTGAATGAAGCACTGGTGGTATGGCCCGCTTACTATTTATGTGTTGATGTTTCCTTGGTGACGTCATTTCCTGTGATGACATTATTTCCTGTTATTTTTCTCATGGGGTGGTAAATGGGATCCAAGTCAATGTGTTTGTCAATAGAATGCCAAGCTTCTAGGAATTTTCGTGCATGTTTCTGTTTGGCTTGTCCTAGGATGGATGTGTGAATAAAATTCACTAAAGAGGAGGAAAACAACAACAAACTGCCATTCCTAGATGTCACAGTAGAGCGAACAGCCAATGGGGAACTTCAAACCAGTATCTACAGGAAAACACCACATACGGACCAAATACTGAACTACAGAAGTAACCATCCCAATATCCACAAACAAAGCTGCATTTGAACATTATTTCAACGAGCCACCACACATGGTAGCGCAGTGGAAGTATGAAGAGCAAAGGAAGATCACCTATACAGTGTTTCCAAAAAGAACGGGTACCAAGTGAACACAGTCCACAGATTTCTCAGCAACAAACCCAAACAACAGACAAAACACGTCCAGAAACCCTAGCCACTTTCCCCTACATCAAAGACATCTCGGAAATGACTGCCAGGCTACTCAGATCCCTTGGCAGCCCACAAACCCACCAACACACTAATACAGCGGCTAATTAATGAATTTGAAAGACCCTATACAGATAACAAGCAAAACTAATGTCATTTACAAAATACCTTGCAAGAACTGTAACAATCACTATATTGGACAAACAGCGGAAAACTAGCCACCAGCATACATGAACATCAACTAGCCATAAAAAGACATGACCCACTCTCACTAGTATCCTTACATACAGATGAGGAAGGACACCACTTCAACTGGGTCAACACATCCATCACAGGACAAGCCAAACAGAGAGATGCACGAGAATTCCAAGAAGTGTGGCATTCCAACCGGAATTCCATCAACAAACACATTGACTTGGATCCCATTTACCACCCCCAGAGAAAAACAACCGGAAATACAATACCACTGGAAATTATGTCACCACAGGAAGTGACATCACCAACGCAAGAAAACCTCAACACATACATAGAAAGCAGACCATACCACCAGTGCTTCATTCAGAGGCTCACTGATGATGTTACCTGTTATGGTGATGAAACATCTGAAAACAAACTTTCCAGCTCAATGAGCAAACCTAGATCCAGAATCTCAACCTGAGCTACAAATCTTCTCAAAACTCGCTAATATAAAAACAGTAGCTGAGTTTGTCCCTAGTAGGGCTGGCTTCAGGACAGGGAAAGGGTTCAGAAAGCTAATATAGAAACTAATGTACGTACATTGGGCGGCACGGTGGCACAGTGGTTAGCACTGCTGCCTCACAGCTCCAGAGACCCGGGTTCAATTCCCGCCTCAGGCGACTGACTGTGTGGAGTTTGCACGTTCTCCCCGTGTCTGCGTGGGTTTCCTCCGGGTGCTACAGTTTCCTCCCAAAGTCCAAAGATGTGCAGGTCAGGTGAATTGGCCATGCTAAATTGCCCGTAGTGTTAGGTAAGGGGGGTATGGATGGGTTGCGCTTCGGCGAGTCGGTGTGGACTCGTTGGGCCGAAGGGCCTGTTTCCACGCTGTAAGTAATCTAAATCTAATCTACTATATAGATTCACAACAAAACCTTTGTAAATCTCCAAACATCTTCTGCTGCCTAATTCAACAAAAGGGCATTAGTATGTGAGACAGAGGCAAGAGCATCAATTGTTGCCAGTTCCTAATTACCCTGTAGAAGGTGCTAATGAGCAGTCTTCTTGAGCTGCTGCAGGCTTTTTAATGTAGGGATACCCCAAAATGCCGTTGGGGGGAATTCCATGCAATGTAACCTGACAACAATGAAGGAACAGCAATATATTTCCAACTCAGGGTGGTGTCCCCATGTATCTGCTGCTCTTTTCCTTCTGGATGGTGGAAGTCACTGGTGTAGAAGGTGCTGTCGAAAGAGCCTTATTGAGTTGTTGAGGTGTAGATGTAAAATGGTGGGCGTGAATGCTGAAGGTGATGGACGTGGTACCAATCAAGTAAGCTGCTTTATCCTGGATAGCCATAGAGTCACAGTCATAAAGCACAGAAGAAGTTCTTGAGTTTGCGCTGACCTGTCTACATTATTCCCACTTTTCAGCACTTGGCCCATAACTTGTACCCTTGTCTTGTTATTTTACCCAAGCTGCATCCCCTTACATCTTTCAAGGTTAAATTTCATCTCCCATCGATCAGCCCATCTGACCAACCATATTATCTGGTAACCTAAGACCTTCTTCCTCATTATTAACCACTATTAAATTATTAGCCAATCTTCATGTCATCTGCAAACTACTATTTATTTATCATCATTACTGTTATTGTTGGAGCTGAACCCATCCAAGCAAGTGGAAAACATTCCATCATATTCCTGACTTGTGCCTTGAATGGTAGACAGGAGGTGAATTACTCATTTCAAATTCTCAACGTTTTTCAGTTGGGTTGAGGCATGAATCATATCTAATGCATATGTAATCAAAACAAATATAAGCGATTCAAGTGACTGGATGGCACAGACTAGAAACCAACCAAAGATCAGCTACTCTAAAATTATGCCCTCTGCTCCTAGACAGGTTTGTGGGTGAGACAAAAATAGGTGGGAAGGCAACTACTGAGAATGACACAAAGAGCAGAGGGATATAGACAGTCTAAGCACATTGCCAAAAACACATAGCAGATGGAATATTAGTGGGAGAATATGATGTTACGGATTTGGATTTTTTTATTCATTTGTGAGATGTGGGCATTGCTGGCTGGCCAGTATTTATTGCCTATCCCTAGTTGCCTGTGAGGTGGTCGGGGTGAGCTGCCTTCTAGAACCGCTGCATTTTACCTGCTGTGGGTTCAGACATAATGCCCCTGGGGAGGGAATTCCAAGATTTTGATGTACCGACAGTGAAGGAACAACTGTCAGGGTGGTGTATGGCTTGGAAGGGAACTTGAAGCTGATGGTGTTCCCATATATCTGCTGCTCTTCACCTTCCAGAGGGATGTGGTCAGGGTTTGTCTGAGGATCTTTGCAAAATTTCTGCAGTGCATCTTATGGATAGTGCACACTGCTGCTACTAAGCCTCAGTATTGGAGGGAGTGGATGCCTGTGGATGTCGTGCCAATAAAGCAGGCTATTTTATCCCGGATGGTGTCAAGCTTCTTGAGTGTTGTTGGAGCTGCACCAATAATGCAAGTGGGGAGTATTCCATCACACTTCTGACTTGTCTAGATCGTATTGCATGTGAGCATGGACTGCTTCAGTACCTGAGGAGTCGCAAATGGTGCTGAATATTGTGTAATCACCAGCAAATATCCCTAAACTTCTGACCTAATGATGGAGACAAGTTCTTTGATGAAGCAATTGAACATGGTTGGACCAAGGGCACTACCCTGAGGAACTCTGAAGGCATGTCCTGCAGCTGAGATGACTGACCTCTAACAAGTCAGAATATCTTGCTTGGTACTACATATAATTTTAACTAGCGGCATTTTCCCTTGATTCCCATTGACCTGATGCCACACTCTCAGTCAAATGCAGCCTTGATATCAAGGGCATCTATTTTCCCTTCCCCTCTGGAATTTAGATCTATTGTTCTTGTTTGCCCCAAGGCTGTAATGAGATCAGGAGCTGAGTGACTCTGGCAGAACTCAAACTGGGCATCACTGAGCAGGATATTACTGAGCAGATGCTGCTTGATAGCACTGCTGATGACACATTCCATCACTTTACTGATGATCGTGAGTGGACTGATGGGGTGGTAACAGACTGGGTTGGATTTGTCCTGCTACTTATGTACAGGACATACCTGGGCAATTTTCCACATTGTTGCATAATGTCAGCATTGTGACTGTACTGGAAGAGCTTGGCTAGGGCAGCAGCACAAAATGGGCACAAGTCTTCAGTACTATTCAGGAATGGTGTCAGGGTCCATAGCTTTTGCAGCTCCAACATCACCAAACATTTCTTGCTATCACATGGAGTGAATTGAGTTGGCTGAAGACTGGTCTCTCTGATACTGGAGATCACTGGAGGAGACCAAAATGAATCATTCACTCAGCACTTCTGGCTGAAGATCACTGATGTGCTGAACTCCTCCATCATTGAGGATGAGATATTTGTGGAGCCTCCTCTTCCAGCGAGTTAACTGTCCACCACCATTCACTCCTGGATGTTGCATGATTGCAGAACTTACATCTATTGGTTGTGGGATCACTTAGATCTGTCTATCACTTGCTCCTTATGTTGTTTGTTATGAAGTAGTCCTGTTTGGTAGCTTCACCAGGTTGACACCTCATTTTTAGGTATGCCTGGTGCTGTTCTAGGCATGCCCTCCTGCACTCTCCATTGAACCAGGGTGATCCCCTGACTTGATGGTAATGGTTGAATGGAAATGCTGGGAAATTGAAATGCTGGGCCATGAGGTTACAGATTCTGCTAGAGTACAGTTCTGCAGCTGTACATGGCCTACAGAGCCTCCTGGATGCCTAGTCTTGAGCTGCTAGATCTGTTTGAGGTCTGTCCCATTTAGCATGCCGTCCTGACTGTGTACCACTGTGCCACCACGTCTGCTGAGTCTGTCCTGCCAGCAGAACAGGAAATATCCAAGGATGGCGATCATTATACTTGGATCATTGTCTGTAAGGTATGATTCCATGAGTATAACTATTTCAGGCTGCTCCTTGACTAGTCTGTGAGACAGTTCTTCCAATTTTAGCACTAGCCACCTGATGTTAGGAGAACTTTGCAGGGTCATCATAGAATCACTACAGAATCCCTACATTGTGGAAGTGCGCCATTCAGCCCATCGATGCCAAATCAACCCTCTAAAGAGCTTGCAATCCAGAACCACCCCCTACCCTATAACCTTGCATTTCCCATGGATAGCCCACCTAACCTGCATGACCAATCTACCCTAACCTGCACAACTTTGTGCTATGGGGAGAAACCTGAGCATCCAGAGGAAACCCATACAGACAAGAGGAGAATGTGTAAACTTCACACAGACAGTCGCCCGAGCGTGGAATCAAACTCGGGTGTCTGGCACTATGAGGCAGAAGTGCCAACCACTGACCCACTGTGGTGCCTCCTAGAGAACAGTTTGTGCCTTTGTCTTTTCCAGTACCTACATCAATGCCAGATGATCCATCCAGTTTCATTTCTTTGGGACATTGTGGTGATTAATGCAACTGAATGGCTTACTAGGTCATTTCATCGGGTGGTTCAGAGTCAACTACACTGCTGTGGTCAGGACCAGAGGGCATAATTTCAGAATAACGGGATGCACATTTGAGACAGAGATAAGGAGGACTTTCTTCTCTCAGAGTTAAGTGAGTCTTCACCACACTGTTGTTGAGGCTGTGCCATTAAAATAATATTCAAGCTTTTTAATCAGTAAAGGACTCAAGTGTTATGGAGAAAAGGCAGGAAAGTGAAGTTGAGGATTATCAGATCAACAATAATCTCACTGAATGCCAGAGGAGACTGTATGGGCTGAATGATCTATTCCTGTTCCTATGTCTTATGATCTTGGATAACCCCTCTGCTGTTTCCTGATTCCCCATCATTATTTCCCCATCATTATTTCCCCAGCCTCATTCTCTAAGAGGCCCATGTTCACTTTGGCTTCTCTCTCTTCCCCCCTATCCATTTAAAGAATCTCTTGCTGTCTGTCTTGACAGTATCTGTGAGTTTATCCTTATCCTTTTTCCTTTGGTTGTCTTTTGTTGGTTTTTAAAACTTTCCCAATCCTCTGGCCTCTCGCTAATCTTTGCCACATTGTATCTTTGTTCTTTCAATCAGATGCTATCTTGAACTCTCCTGGATAACCAGTTAGCTGATCCTCTTCCTAGATTCCTTCTGCTCCCCATCTGTAACTGGATCCTCAGCTTACTGATCCACGGACTTCAATGAGTAAAGACAGACAAAAGCAGCTCCTCCATCATAATCTTCCACACTGGTGCCCAGCAAGGATGAGTACTGAGCCTCCCATTGTACACTCATGACTGTGTCGCCACATTTTGTAAGAATGCCATCTGCAAGTTCGCTGCCAACGCCACTGTGGGAGTACAGATATCAAACAGCAGTGAGTCAGAGTACGTGAAGGAGGTAAAGTGCTTGGTGCTGTGGTGCAATGATAACAATCTCTCTCACAATATGAACAAAACTAAAGAACTGATCATTAACTCCAGCAAGAAAAGAGGAGAACACGCTTCTATCTACGTCAATAGAGCTGAGGTGGTGAATCGAGTGTCAAGTTCCTTGGAGTGACAATAACCAACAATCTGTCCTGGACACCCACGTAGACGTGACAATCAAGAGGCACAACAAAGCTTCTTCCTCCTCAGGCCGCTTAGGAAATTCAGCATTTCCATAAGGACCCTCACCAACTTCTACAGACACATCATAGGCTGCATTCTATCTGAGTTCATAACAGCTTTGTACAGCAACTGCTATGCCCAGGACTGGAAGAAACTACAGAAAGTTGTGAAGAAAGCGCAGACCATCATGGAAGACAACCTCCCATCCATGGACTCCATCTACACTTCTCACTGCTGCAGAAAGGCTGCCAACATCAAAGACCCCTCCCACCCCAGTAGTATTCTCTTCTAACCTCTTGTCAGGCAGAAGATACAGACACTTGAACACACATAGCGATTAATTCAAGGATAGCTTCTTCCCTGCTGTTATCAGACTGCTGAATATACTGCTCTAATTTCAAATCTAATGTTAATCGTGTTTTCGTTCACCTCGTGTGCAGCATAACCCTGTATGCCTCAGTCTGTCTAAACACCCTATGATCTGTATGCCCTTGCCTGTACTGCTTGCAAAACAGAACTTTTCACTGTATTCAGGTAAATGTGACCACAATAAATCAATCAAATCAAATCAAATTCTTTCTTACTGAGATACATTTTTGCTTTGGGGCCACAAATTACTTTCTTCAAACATCTTTGCAGCTAATCCACTCCAATGAGCTTTGCCCTCATTCCTCTGTGATTACTCTTATTTAAGTTAAGCACAGTTGTTTCCTACTCACATTTCTCCTTCTCCAACTGAATGCTAAATTCTACCATGTTATAGTTACAATTTCTGAAGGGATCTTTTACTCTGACATAATGTGTTAAACCTGCCTCATTATACATCACGAGCTCTAAAATAGCCTGAGATCTGTTTGGATCCACAACATATTGTTCTCTTCCTCTGCTGTGACAACTGTGATCTACATAAAGATTAAAGTCATCCATGATCAATGTACTGCCTATTTGATATAGCCTGATTATCCTTGATTCACTCTCAATCCCACCTCTGTTTACTGTTAATGGACCTGTAGATTTTTTTGCATCTTCTTTTTGCCTTCGGTTTTTATGTCTTACCTCTAACTACACGGATTTTACGTCTTCCAAGCCAAGATCCTTTCTTGCTATCACAGTTAATCCATCTCATACTAACAATGCTATCTGACCATCCTTTCCTTCTTGTCTGTACATTTGAAGCAAGACATATTCCTGAATATTTAGTTCCAAGCTTTGAGCTCCTGATAAGTATGTCTCCCTAATGGCTTTAGGTTCATAGCCATAAACTTGCATTTATTTTGTTTTGAATACTAAGCATTTTCAAGTAAAAAGTAATTAATGTTTGCTCCTTTGGCTATATTTACTGCTGTTTTCGATGTTTCTCCATCCTGTACCACTCCAGGCATCATTATTCAAATGGCTACCCTATAATACTGTCATATCCTCTTGCTCTGTACACCTAGATTTTCAAATCCTTACTCCCCACCCACACATTCCCCCCCTCAATTAGTTTAAAATCTTCTCTACAGCTCTAGGTATTCAATTTATCAGGACGATGATCCACACAATTCAAGTGAAGCACATCCCACCAAACCAGCTCCCTCTAACCCATTTCGCCCATACAAATCTTTGAGTCACATAGTTAACTCCTTCACTTTATTTACCCAATACTAGTTTGCCCAGGGCTTAGGTAGTAATCCAGTGATTATTACCATCTAGGTCCATTTTTGTAATTTAGTTCTTGACTGTTCAAATTCTTTCATAAGGATCGCAATTCCAATCCTACCAATGTTATTGACACCAATGTGGATGATGACAGCTCGATCCCTCCCCTCCCGCCCCAAGAAGGTATCCTTAATCCTGGCACTGGACATGCAACACAGCTCTTAGGACTCCCACTCACAGCTTCAGAGGACAAGTTCTGTCCCCCAAAGTATATGATTTCCCACCACAACTACATTTCTATTTCCTCCTGCAACTTGAACATGCTGTGGTCAGTTTGCTCATTGTCCCCACAGTGTCCACACAGCCTGCAGGGACCTCGTCACTGCGGGACAACTGCAAGGGCTGAGGCTCCACAACAACAACCCTGGGTCCATATTCCTGCAAATCTGCAGTCGCACCCTTCTGTCCTAGATCGCAGGCTAATTTAAAATTAAATAATGATAGGGATGTAAAAATACTGGACAGAGTGATGCAAATACACTGAGGAGACAGGGATGTAAATACACTAGAGAGAGGGATGTAAATAGACCTGGGAGAGGGTTTTAAATGCAGTAAAGGGGGTGCGGTAGAGATGGAGACACTCTGATGGGGGGGAAATGGATGTAAATGCAGTGGCTGAAAGGGTGCATGTTCAGTGAAGAGGTGTGTGCTAGCCAAGTTTGAGTCTGTAAATAAATAAAAACCTGTGAAAAGACTGACTCCTGTTTTTTCCTTCACCAACTGACTGTCTGGTTTGGAAGTCAGGTTAGGGTGTACCTGTGATATCCTAACTAGGGTGCCTATGGTCTTTTCCTTCCACTGAGCAGGTTTGTAGTGTGGCAGAGTGTGCTTAGCTGAGAGATTATCTGCTGTTTGTGTTGCAGCCCACTCACGTATTGAGATAATTGTGAAGGACTCACTAATAACTTACCAACTTGAAATTCAAGGAATTGGTGTCATCGTCTGGTAGGGGCGTGTACACAGCCAGAGCCACGCAATTGGCAAAGATGGTAATTAGTATGATGATTTCAAAGGGTCTGACAATGGTGTCAAGGATATCGCACACACACAACTAACAACATCCCTGGTCTCATAAAACACATTGAGGGCAGGTAAAATATGGGTCATATATGGAATAAAGCTCTGCCTGTACTGTCTCATCCAATTACTCTAGCACAGGTGTGCAGAGGTTAACTACACAATAAAATTCTCTCTAACTACTCCCATGCAACAATTCTCAGGAAATTAGGACAGCTATGATACAGGGTAAAATTCCCTGTACATTTTCCCATCAGAAACTCCTTCTAAGTTATTCCATTAAATCTCCCAAGACAGATACAGCATGGGGTTAGATAGTTCCTTCAACACCATCTCCACTGAACACTCTCAAGGCAGGTACAGTACATAGACATAGAGTCTGTTTGCATACAGAGTAAATCTCCATCTACACTGTACATATCAAACACCCCCAGGACAGGTATAGCAAGGAGTCAGATGCACAGTAAAGCTCCCTGTACTTTGCCTCAATGAAAGATCTGAATCTATGCTTACTAACACAATAGTCTGAATTAATGCAGTAATGAGAGGAGTCTCTGTTAAAGACCTGTAAAATTATGAAGCAGCCGTTTAGTGAGATCTGTTGCAACCAA